>NC_087200.1:124090791-124340119 GCF_015104395.2 Macrobrachium nipponense
GAATATCTAACCTACTTTCTGAATCACAAGTAAGGTCAAATGAAACATTCTCTAGAATGGAGAATTTTACTAATTTCTATTGGTAATTAGGCTGATTTATTTATTTATTTTTATTAGCATTATCAGCTATTTATTGATACGATTATTCAGTTGTATGTCTTGTAGGTAATATGTAATCTACTCTCTTATTAAATCAGTGTCATAATCTTTACTGTTTTTTTTCTTTTAAATATTTGTTGCTTAATTGTTTCATATCTTTCGATAATCAAACCATAAAAAAATCTATTCGAACATATGTCATTCGTTAACACGTAATTTTCTGAAGATCTTTCATCTCAAAATGTTAGTCATTTCTTTTTGTAATAGAGACAATCAAGTGATATCTCTTGCAAGAAGCAATTTGCAATGAAGATATATATGTGAAAGACACATATGACATGTTTTTGATAAGCAGACGGACTCACACTTACCATACATTTTTTATCAAAGTATTTTAAACACGAAACGATGAAAACTGACAGACAGACAGAGATTCTATCTTATTATAGCTTGGTATGGATTTAAGAGAGAGAGAGAGAGAGAGAGAGATCCATTAACACAAGTGAACTTGTTTAGTCAAATAATATTGTGTTGGAGTGAAGGACGGGTTCATTTAAGAGTCTGTTCCACTCATCCAAAATTCACCAGTCTTTAATTTCAAGTTGGCTGTATTTTGAGTTATAGGTTTTATTTATTTTTTTCTCTCACAGAAATATTAGACAGCAAAACAGTGATAATTATATTTATACATTCCTTTGATTATATTACTATTTATAATATTAAGAGTTTTTCATAATTACCAACAACATTATTATTATTATTATTATTATTATTATTATTATTATTATTATTATTATTATTATTATTATTATTATTATGTAAGACGACGTTTAATAAAGCTGCCTTCAAAATGATCAAGCCAAACAAATGAAAAAGCATTATTATTCAGAGAATTCTAATTATTTTTTTCACAAATTCAAATATGAACATTCCTAATTTTAGTCACTAGAAAACTGTCAGACTCATTATCATTATAGTGAAGAATTATCGCTGGCAGATAGAGTAAAAAAAACACACACACACATTCACCACTTTACAATAACCGTGGAAGTCGAGCCAACATCTAACTTTTGTTTATTGCCAGCTTGTCAAATAAATGTTCCAAGTTGTTCTTTACTGTTCAAGAATCGATTAATGCCTCGATTCTACTAAGGAGGATAGGAAATTAGCGGCATTTCTTCTTGGCGTCTTATTGTGTTCCCCACACGGCCAATTTTCTACCACAGTCTATTTATAACCCCGTGTTAATAGACTATTAATCCTTTTTATAACCGATGTTTGCTGGACCACCACATCGCGGTAGAGCCTTTACGACGGCTCCTCTTTTGTCCTCCTTTTTATCACGCTGACGGTCGTAGAAAGAACGAGCGATTTCCTATTTCGTACAGGCTGGTTTATTTGTGTACGCGTGTATGTGTGGGTGTGTGCGTTATATAAAGGCAAATAATTTATTTTTGCAGTGACAGGTTTCTGTGTATAGTCTAACAGGCTCCACTCGATAACTTTGGTATGCAGTTTTAAGTGAGAGAAGTTTTTTTTTCCATTTCAGAACCTAAAGGAATTTTTTAAAGACTGAGACATCACAAGTTACAGCATCTTTGAGTGAAGCAGTATTAATCCATTTTCCTAGATATCGAGAGTTTTGGGGTCATTTGTTCTTTACGAAATGCAATATTAGGCTTAGTACGAAACATAGCACGTAGCTTTCTTTTGTCTTCAAGAGAGATTTCCCAGCAAGATGACCGGATGATACAAATCTGTGACACATCTGAGAAGCAAATTTCACAATTATATTTATCACGTAAACTTGAAGACCGATTATCATGTCTTCTGTAATCAGTGTTATCAATTCTGTGAAAACATTACAGTCATGATCAACGGGAAGGAGGACCTACGTATGTTGGCCAGTAATTCTTACGTTCCTGTAGGCTATACAGTGTATACCCATTGAAAATATAACGTACACCGGTGACAGTGTGAAACAAATGATCAAACCTGAGTCGGCAGTTTCTAGTTTGTCTTTTTTTTCTGTGCATAAATGGAACATATGTACATCTGCTTGGTTCTTATAGTAACTGAAGTAAAGTGAGGATGAGGATATAATATATATAATGTATATATATATATATATATATATATATATATATATTATATATATATATATATATATATGTATATATATATATATATATCCTCATTCTCACTACTTCAGTTACCACACACACACACACACACACACACACACACACATATATATATAATATATATATATATATATATATATATATATATATATTATATATATCCATATATATTATACGTGCGTATGTGTGCGTTAAACCCTTACATGAAGGATTATGTTTTTAAGACACCTACTTGCAGGAGTTGGCAGTCGAGACCGAGGAACTCAAACCTGGTATAAAAGAAATAAATGTTATTCTTCAAACCCAACTTAAGACCAGATAAATAAAAGATAAGCTAATAGCAGATTATAAAACCACCATTCCAAAGATTAATAAAAACATGAGTGGTAATAAATGTGAGAACCAAATTCCCATTCACATCCCGTCACTAAATACTCCATATTATTTTCAATGTCTGAGAGTCACCAGTTCAAATTAAGACAGATGTCTAACGAGACACCCAAACCACCCATGCTTTTCCACGTCTGTGTATATCCACGAAACATCAGCTAAAGAGAGGAACACCCTTCGTAAACAAAATCAAATAGACTGGAATATTCCCCAAAACACCACAAAATACATGTTAAAGAAAAATCACAGAAACTACAAATGACAAAGATTCAAAAATGCTAAACGACAGAGCAAGTTACTGAATGTTAATAAACGTCTTGACTCACCCTTTCAACAGGTAAATGGGAGCTTGGAATTTTCTCATGTCTATCTCGACCAGCTCCTTCAATAGCAATGAGCCACATTTCACAAAAAAATCTCACACTTGCCTGTTCAACTGGGTACTAACGAATGCACGCCATTCTCATGGCACATCCACAATCCAAATTTTTAACAATATAAGAGCTTTAGAATTTTCTATGCTGACACTACTTCCGCCGCACGTCTGTATCCGAGTTCGAGCAGAATGCGCAGAGTCGCGCTTGAGCAGTGCTCTATCCGAAAACAACCAAATATTTCACCGAATGTCACGTCACTCCATTTATAACATATGTATATGTATATATATATATATATATATATATATATATATATTATATATATATATATTATATATATATATATGAGAGAGAGAGATGCACTGTGCATGCACATGTATTTATATAAAATACAGCAGGAAATCTTGCCTGAGTGGTTGTTCTCCGCAGTTTTCAGAGTGATTATGAATGCCTTCAATTGAGTGTCTCGGGTAAAATCAGGGCAGTGTAACTCTGCTCAGTCGTTTAAGATCATAAATTCGATTATTTCTTGGACTCCATCCATTCAGTATTATGTTTAATGAATATAGTAACAGTTTTTCTTTCATTTGTTTGTTTTGGTCTATTTCGTTCACAAGTTTGATTGGAATATTAGTGTGGAACTTATGAGAATTTTTTTTACTCATATTTATTGCTTTAATACCTTTTTCTTAATGTGGACTTAGTAAACTGAATTTACGCAAAGCAAATTGTTATTGTTTGGTTTATAGAATTCCTCTGTCAGTAAAGAGAATATGGCCATTTTATATCTTGATATGCAATTGTCTTTAATAGCCAAAGACAGAGACAGGGTCCTTCTATACAGTCCATGATGGAAATGACAGGTCAGTCGGCTCGTGTCCTTCCTCTTCTTCTTCTTCTCCTTCTGGTCTTAACTAGATAAGGACATTGTTTTGATTTTTCATATTTTATATATATATATATATATATATATATATATATATATAGTATATATATATATATATATATTTATTATATTTATTTATTTATTTATTTATTTATTTATTTATTTAGTTTATTTATTTATTTATTTGTTTATTTATTTATTTATTTATTTATTTGTTTATTTTTTATTTTTTGTTTATTTATTTATTTAGATGAGAGAGAGAGAGAGAGAGAGAGAGAGGAAACAGAAAAAAAGGAGAGAGAGAGAGAGAGAATAATGGAGGAAACAGAAAAAAGGTGGAGATGAAGATTGCAGTTGACACTTAAAATCAGCTAAATGGAAAGATAGACGATAGTTTTATTGAAGAAGAATTTCGTTTAGTCTAGAAAAACGATAAGTGAGAGAGGTGATATTTATATTCCTTGTGATGTGATGTTGACCCAAACATGGTATGAAGGGAGCAAATTCTTCTTCATGAGCCCTCGCCCCATTTACCACAACAGACGCGTCACGTTTTTTGTGCCTGGAGCTGCGATTGACGAGGGGAACGTACTCGTACTCTGCCACGCAGGCGCTAAGAGGGACAGCAGCTGCCGCAGCAATACATTTTATGAAGAGGGAGAAATCCTTGTTGTAATTGCAGGGACGAACAAAAACACACAGACTCTGACGGGACATTGATTCCCAAGAAGTAGGCTGAAGGACGCCATGTTTGCCCTGTCTTTTTAGAGACAGTGACAGGAACTGACGCCCTTGCGCTCTTTAGACATCGTACGACCCATCAGCAGACAGAATCATTTCGTCTTCGTCATCACCATCTTCTTCTTCTTCTTCTTCTTCTTCTTCTATTTTACATGAAATATGTTAATGTTAGTTAAATATTGTGATAAATTTTGTTAAACGTGAAGTTTAATGTTAAAGAAAAAATAATTTTTTTTCTTTTTTGTCATTTACTTTGTATGACTTTCCAGGCTTGTGGATTATTGTGTCTTAATAATAGAGAAATAGTATGTTAAATTTTTCATACTTTTTCATATATTTTGCATCATAGTCAACTTTCCCAATAAATTATTCTTAGGTTGACGTTCCTCTTCCTAATAAATCCTTTGACCATGTTCATCATGAGGCCATTGTTTTCAAACTCAGACATGGGAGTTAGTGGACCATTTCGTAGTTGTTATATAGTTTTCAATCCATAGAATGCAAAGAATAGTTGGTGATGGATGCTACACCGTCTATTGAACTAATCTGTCTCATCTCCTGAGCAAAGACTTGTGACTGCCGAATGTAAGTAAAATAAACACATGGTGCAAATTATAATTGTCATCAAGGCTGGTACATTGTATTCACTCACTTAGGTCTTTTCATTGACAGGATTTGTTTAACCCCTTTCAACTCGTTTATAATTCCAGATGTTGTTCTTCAATGGAAATTCACTATGAGAAACTTGCTGGTTTTTTCTTCTTCAGTTGCATAAAAATCTGTACATTGGTATCATCTTTCAAAATTTTGGAGACTCGTATCCTTAATAAACATTTTCATTTTTTTGTACTGCCACATTCGGAGTATTTTTCCGATGTGTTGTCTTCATTAGCTGACTCTCGTCTTAGATTTTTGGACAAGAACGTATCTTCTATCAAATGGAAAGGTTTTGACACCTGTCAGTGAGCCTTCTATTTAGTTGGATAAATAAAGTGACTACTGCAGCTGTGGCAGTGATCGTTATGATGCTTTCTCGATACTCATCCCATAATAGAGGAAAAGGATATATACTATGTATGTTTGGTTGTGTATGTGTTCAGTTGAAACTCGTGCAAGGTTAACTGTACGGAACCTTGTCCATCGTATACTAATTTTATGAAAGTTATGCGACTTTGAACTTTCATCACTAGATAAATTTGATATTTAAGTGACACACATTAGAAAAATAAATATGAAATAAAAATACAGAATAAATAAAATAAACATAGAATACATAGAACCGTGCAACATTGGAGAAAAATAAATATCGAATTTATTTTTTTCTAAAATGTTGTGCATTTTAAATCAGTTTTTTTTCCAGAATAATAATATGGCTTCCATGCTGATTTTCATACTTTTATAATACTGAGAAACAGACATTAGACTACGAATATATGACCGTGATTCAACCAGAAGTTTGTGTGATTTGTATGCCTGACAGTAGCATCAAATATTGGTGATGAACTAAATAATAAACAATTTGGGTCGCATATTGAGAAGCCTGCTGTTCCTTCGTTGTATTTGAGTGCGCGCGAAATAATATTTTGTAATATTCTAAATTATATTTAAGTTTTATTTACCTGTAAAAGATATTGTATAACATTTTTCAGTAGGCAAAGAAAAGGAAGCATGAGACCAACTAGACAATTTACTATTGCCATTTCTAATTAGACTTTTGCTTCGCATGGAGTACAGCAAGTTATAATAATCACGAAGCTTTAGAATGCTGAGAAAGAGGCTTCAGGATGCAGATTTATTTAAAAGGTTTGGAAGAGGCCTCGGCTGCCAATCTATTAGAAATTTCTGTAGTAAAATCTGATTACAGCTGTCTAATAACTAACATGCTACCATTCTCCGAAACCAATGTTTGCAGAGGAATAGTATGTATGTTCATCTATGCAGGTTTTTTCCCCAACAAAATTCTAAAAAAAAATTGCATTGAATTGCTTAAACCTAATATAAATTAATTCGATATTAAAGAATTATTGAATAAATAGAACTAAATAAGAAACTCTACACGTTTTCCCAACCTTAAAACCATCCGTGGACCAGCTCAAAACAAGCATCTTAAAGACACTAGTGAAGACATAATTGACAAAAGGCCATTAAGCTGCCAAACAACTTTAAGTAACCTAGCTAAAGTTCGCCACTCTATTCATTGTTGGTTGTTTGATATTTTACAAGAAGGGCCGTAATTAGCAGGTCAGAAACTCGTACCTAATTCCTTATTACAAGGATGTTTCCGGATGAAAGTAGGCTTGTCCCGGGATTATTCACGTCCTGATATTTTTCAAGCAAAGGATGGTGAGGTAAGCAAAACAAAATCCTTGATGAGATATATGGGCCTTGATCCTGTACTTCCTCAGGCGAGGCTAAAACTATAAGAATTACTAGGGAAAAGTAGCTGGACCAGGAAACGGAACGAAAGAGCAGGGACATTATGGAAGAGAGAGAGAGAGAGAGAGAGAGAGAGAGAGAGAAGCGAGAGAGAGAGAGAGAAGGAAGAATCGTGAATTTTGTGTAATTGTATTAATATTATATATATATAATATATATTAATAATATATATATATATATGTATATATGTATATATATAATATATATATATATATACGTATATATATACTATATATATATATATATATACTATATATTGATATATATACATATATCATATATACACATATATATATATAATATATATACATATATATATACACATATATATATAGCATATATATATATATATATAATATTATATATATATATACTGTACATACGTTGTCGTTATATTAACTTCACATTCTTGGTTCCTCTCTCCCATAATATCCCTGCTCTTTCGCTTCGTTTCCTGGTCCAGCTACTTTTCCCCAGTAATTTTCCTAGCTTCAGTCTAGCCTGTGTGTGTGTTTAACTGTATCCGTATTAAATTACAAAACATCTGAAAATGTAAGATCTCAGATCCAGTTTATTAACAACGTTCGATTTTCTCCTTGCAGAAATTGTAGAGAACGTGAAGAATGGGGGCTATCCAGCCTTCCGCCCCACCGCAGATGACCAAGTGGCCGAAGAGGAAGTGATGCAGATGATGAAGAGGTGTTGGGCTGAAGAGCCCATGGAGAGACCAGACTTCCATCAGCTCAAGACTATCATCAGGAGGCTTAACAAGTGAGTTGTTGTTTCAGCTTTACTGCAGCGTAGAATGAGAAGATGAAATCTCCTAAAAGGTTGTCGTTTTGCGTGTTATGGATGACACATTTCAGTCCGCTTATATACACGGTTTACGGATACGTTGGATATAAGTTTCTGTTTCGGCAACGATACAGAATTAAATGGAATTCTTTGTTACATAAGTCTCCTTATCACAGGGATTTAAGATTTTAGCAACGGTGTAAGGCTTCTGTAGTAGGCTATGCTTGTTAGTTTCCGTTTTAAAAAGTTTGTGGCGTTACGTAACACACTTTACAAGTTACGCTCTTAATTTAGAAGTTTGTAGGCTTGCCTCTACTGTGGCTTTCTTTCTTTCTTCTTCTTTGTTTTAATAGAGCTTGACTCTCAATGGCCAAACTTTACGTTTCTAGTTCATTGACGCCTGAAAAACTAATATAAATTCCCTTTGGGTTTTTTCAGTTTTTCCTTATAAGATTATTCATTTGTGCATTAAGCTAATTATTACTTATAAGCTAGATCTTCCTGGTACATAGTGGCATGTGGATTGATTTTTAGGCTGTATTATTTACCCTTCCTACAACTTCCGTGTTTACTTTCCTATTTAGTAGAAAGGTTCAAGTGTGCGAATTTATTGCCTGTTATTTCAGTATCAGGGGTCTTTTAGTTAACTTGTTGATTAGGACTTGGTATTTTTTTTTTACACGAAATGTGCGCATATTCTTTTGGGTCACATTACATGTGTATTCATAGAAAAAATTTCTATCTTCGTTTGAACAGTGATCAAAAGAGGGACAAATGGTGATAAAATACAACATTTGGGTTAGAAAACTCCTGTCAGTAGCCTACACCTACACTTTTTTAATGTTTGACCCACGGATATTGGATTGACTGATTGGTTTACAACTAAGCATTTCACTCACCTATATGATTTTCTCTCTCTCTCTCTCTCTCTCTCTCTCTCTCTCTCTCTCTCTCTCTCTCTCTCTCGCCTTTTTTTTTTTATTCAGGGGCCCCTTGTATAGGGCACATGTGAATGTGTGTGCAGCGCGAGAGAGACTGTGTTGTTATTCCTCCAATTTCGAGAACCACTTGGCTTACCGAACGTGCTTGCCCTCCTTAACAAACATATAGTTTTAACAGAAAAGGTCTTATTCAACATTTAGAATATTTCATCAAACTTAAAATAATTTTTAAGGTCTCTACCTCTATCCGGAAGACTTGTCTCATCGTCTTATTCAGTTAAGTTTGCAAAGACGGTGAATTGATATCATTTAAGTAATGATATCAGTATTTCTTGGTTTGCTGCGATGCTTCATGAAACTGCAAACAGGTCGATATTTCCAAAATCTTCAACGGGGAATTTATGATTTCATGGATGTTATATTCGTGTCCTTAACCCAGATATAAAGATAACGCATTTTATTAATAGATCATCTTTTAGCCAGCTGTCACTGAGAGAGATAACTGAATGTTTACTCCGCCCACTAACCCTTCTAAACCTTTTGTTCAGGCGTTGAATATTTTATGAAAGAGGTCAGCTGAAGGATGCGGTTTACATTTGCCTCTGGACATGAAGGAGATTGGAGCATTTTTTTTATTTTTTTCATAGAATTGCAGGTGATAGAATGGGTTGAGACAGGATGTATGAGGGTGTTAGTGATGTGAAACTTTGAATGTATTTTGTCGAGAGTTTAGAAAATTTATGATAGGGTATAGTAAGTGTTGGGTTATTTAGACGGTAACGTGACAGATTTAGTGCAAAATTGGTTGTGAGAGATGATGATGATGATATCCGATTTTTAATTATGAATATAGTATTGATGAGAGTTAGCAAAATCACACGTAGTTGCATCCTTGTGTAGAAATAAGGAGCCATGAATGGGGTTAGGAGTAACTAATGTTTTCAGGTATATATATATATATATATATATATATATATATATATATATATATATATATATATATATATATATATATATATAATACACACACACACACACACACAGTTACTAGTGTCTGAGTCCACTGTAGAACGAAAATTTCTTGGTCAAGAAACGAGGCGCCTCTTGGTGCTTTAAATCTTCTACATCTCGCACTCGACGCAAGGATGCGGTTATTCCCCGTCTTTTTAATGAGAACCATACTTCCTTAACGCGGACTATCGTCACTTCCCTCAGTGAATCCTCTCATTGAATCATTCCGGCTTTTCATGCAGCTTCAGTGAGGACATGTGTCTAGAACGTCCCCCTTTTATACCGCTCTGACGGTCTCTGCTTGCACTATGCTAGGCAGAATTCGTCAACATGCATTATTTTCTGACTTGTGATTTGACTTCGGTTCTGTCGTTTATCGTTTGTCTCCCGTACTCTTATTGGTTGGAAGTCCAGCAACCAGGACATTCATTGGTCAGCGGCAGATGTGAATCAGGGCGCGCCAACAAGACGTTCTTCTCTTGCTTTTCGGGGAAAGGGGCGGCGGGGCAGACGTGCTTCATCCACCCCCGTGGATTGTCATTAACGACGACGCATCCGACAGGCAAAGGCGAAGTAAATAGAAATTGGAATTGAGGAAAGGCTCGTAACTTGTGAGCAAGATTTGTTTTTATCTGGTAAAATGGAGGGTTCTGTGACGAATTCATCGCTCGCTAAGGGGTCAAACAAAAAATTCTCATAGAAATTAAACCCAGCCAAGGATGTAGCTATCTTATTATGAATTCCCTTTCCCAAACACAGTTCAGGTGTTGCGTGCAACAGTAAGATCAGCATCTCCTTAGTATCAATACAGCAGAAACATGGGTTAAAACCTAATTACTCTAAATCCTTACATGAGGGTGTGATAGGTTTTTGGAGCTCGGAAAAGGTTGGAGATAATATAATGTAGTTTTCTTTTAATGAACTCTACGCATCTTTTGAAAAATCTTTGAATGAATTTCTTCTCGAATTCAGCTTCAAGCAGGAACAAGAATGTAAATCCAGAAATAGGTTTATTCTTTCAAGCAAATATGCACAAGGAAGCAATGTTAATTGATTGGGATGAGAAAGAGAAAGACATCTAAGACCAATCATTATCTCACGAATTGAACTTCGAATAATAGACTCCCCAGAAATGTCGATGGGCTACTAAACACTCATTGCCTATCAGCCGAATAACGGTAAATTTGACGAGGGGAACTGGTACCGTAAGACTGACTAACCGCACGTACACATGTAAAGGTAAATTAAAAAAAAAAAAAAAATATGCTAAGCAGCTTTTTTCTGACATGCAAAATACCATCAGGAGGGCACTTAAACACTGAAAAGTATTTCACCGTACTTCAAACTCCAAATGACCATTGGAATTTCTACTCAGCGAAGGTGAGTGTGACAGCTCTCATTGGAAACTGACAAGGAGAAAACGCTTAGCGGAGAAGTATAGAACCGAACCCTGTATCCCCCACCAGGTTGAAACAAGCCCGTTGGAACGATCAATAGCTACAAGTCCTTCTAACATGAGATATGGAGAAATTTCAAACAAGGGAGTGCAAAATGAATGAATGAAGGACAGGGAGCAACGATTTGCCACAGGCTATTTTGAATAGTCTGAGAAGACTTTTGGATGCTACACAAACAGAAAACTATGAATCATCCAACCAAGCAAATCATAAACCATAATTTTAGGAAAGCAATAAATATGAAAAAGCATTTATATTACATTTTTAAAATAATTTCAAAACTGATGTTAGTAGAAAAACAATAACTACATAAATAAATGCCGAAATAAAACATGCAATGACAGAAGAAAAAATAAAAAATAATAGAGGCTGAATATTCCATCTGGTGCAGAGGTGTTACACAAATGCAAACAAAATGTGTATATATTTATATATATACACATATATATGTATATATTATATATTATATATATATATATATATATATATATATTATATATATATATATACTTTATATATATATATATATATATATAATATATATATATATATACATTTATATATATATATATATATATATATATATATATATATATATAATTTTATATATATATACATTTATATATATATATATATATATATATATATATTTATATATATATTGAAAGCTTTTACCATCATCTTACAACTTTCATCAATAATGCTGGCATTTGTTCTTGTTGTTTTTCTCCGGAGACTTTTAAACTACCAAAAACTTCGGTATTTTTCAGCCGCTTTCCCCAAGACTTTAGAATTATAGAAACTTTATGAAATGTCTGCTCTCGGCTTCTCTAAGCGGGCAAAACACTTCAACACGATTGTGTCCTTCCACAAAATATTTCTTTAAAGTCTTGGTCGTTGCAATGACTACATTCGTAAATTATTTCCATTCTTTTTTCCGAACATTAATGTTATATCAACAAGGAATAAGGCTGGAACGGTTTTCACCTTATCCCATCCCTCCATTGTCACAAAAGAAAATAGTTATGGCTCTGTGTATGTATGTATGCATGGTGTATATATATATATATATATATATATATATATATTTATATATATGTGTGTGTGTATCTATATATATATATATATATATATATATATATATACCTATATATATATGTGTGTGTGTGTGTGTGTGTGTGTTATATATAAAAGTACACATATATGCATATAGCCATAACTATTTTTTTAGTGACAATGATGACAGTGGAGAGATAAGGTGAAAACCGTTCTGCCTCATTCCTTGTAGATGATAATAATGTCAGAAAATAAGAATAGAAAAATTGTTTTGTGGAAGGACAAAATCGTGTTGAAGTGTTTTGGCCTCTTAGAGAAGCCGAGGGCAGACAATTTGTTAAAGTTTCTATAATCCTAAAGTCTTGGGGAAAGCGGTTGAAAAATACCGAAGATTTCATAATTTGGAAGTCTCGGGAGAACAGCAAGAGAGTAGGGTGATGGAAAAGTCTTTAAAATAGAGATGAGTTAAACGTCATAAATATCTGGGGTCTGTAGTTACTAAAGTCTTCTTTGTAGGTGTTTCAAGTATCTGGGGTTGTGGAAATTATATGCACGGTGGTGTCTTCCAAGATAAAACATTCAGATGATGAGTGTAACGTCATTGTCTCTGGAACTCTTTCCTGTTATGAGAAGTGGCACGCTGGTAAGTCATTTTGATCAGAAAATACGATCTCGATGGATCAGTCAATGAATGTTGAGCGTCCCTATTTTATAATGGTAACTGGTTTTTGTCAAAATGTTCCACGACCCTAAATTGGAGAGGCATCATTCTCCGCTTTTGCTGGAGTTTTTCCCCTTTTTCGCCAAATCCATTTCCATTCACTCAGAGACGACTGCTCAAAATGATCTTGCCCATTATTGGTGAGGAAACTTAATCTGAGGTGAGATTCAATTATAGGTTGAATAATCCCTCCCTTCATCGGGAAATGAAAGCCATAAGGTTAAATTCATTAAGTCTCTTAAGGTTAATTAGATAAAAGGATATTCTCTCTCTCTCTCTCTCTCTCTCTCTCTCTCTCTCTCTCTCTCTCTCTCTCTCTCTCTCATATCTGTTAATATTACTACCCTTTCCTCTCAGCTGAAGGATTGAAAAACCAATTAATTGGAGTTTGCCCTTCGCTACTTCAATTTCTAAGGATTGCTAGAAAAAACAATTATATAATTCCAATGTTGATGTGGTTGTATATTTTTTCACGGAATAATAATAATAATAATAATAATAATAATAATAATAATCATAATAATAATAAGAATAATAATATAATAATAATAATAATCCCTTCGTAAACGTATCGAAACCGTAGCCGTGTGATTCATGAATTAATTAAATGAATTTGATTGCTTTCCAGAGGTAGAAATGCTGATCACGTTCTCTAATGAAAGAAAAAAATCGGACCAAAATTTGAACACTTGCACGGAACATAATTAAGTGAAACATCTTCAGTTTTGTAAAATCACTACTATTTAAAAAATTATTAATCCCGAATTCCTAATCGAGCACCAAGGGGAACACCCAAAACAATAAGAATAAGTGAGTTTCAATTTCAAAGCAGATCTGGAAATGTCTGTTACTGAAAGAGAATTCAACGGTGAAGGCTGCAGGAAACGAGGCCAAATGGGACCTCCGGTCTTAAGGCCTAAGGACGCGCGCACTACCCATTGTCTTGAAAGAACAAGCGATGATGCCGGCAGAATTTTAATGCTCTCGCGCTCAGAAGTCAATTGTCTTCGTGACAGAGGAACCTTTCGTATTCATCCGTGCACATATATTTAACTTTAATTTTGTATGAAGAGTATGAAATTTAACACGTACTCGCACGCGCAAGCACACACACAGATATAGTATATATATATATATATATATATATATATATATATATATATATATATATATATATATATATATATATCCTCATCTATACCAATTCCATTTTCCGTTCTTGAGCCTTCTTCATCTCCATTTTCAGTTACATTTGATCCCAAATATTTAAAAAGTTTTGATTATATATCTAGAATAAAATGTAACCGATAAGGAATCAACTACAGAATACAATGTGTTGGATAAACTGGAGAAGGTCGTCAGCGATAGTGTGCAGCATTATTTTTATTATATATATATATTATATATATATATATATATATATATACTATATATGTGTGTGTGTGTGTGTGTATTAAAACATTAATGTTGCAGGCATTTATTTTTATTTTATGTTATAATATATATATAATAGGTATATATATATAATATATATATATATATAGTATAGTTAATCTATAATATATATGTAATATATAGATATATGTATAAATAATGTTGCACACTATCGCTGACGACCTTCTCCAGTTTATCCAACACATTGTATTCTGTAGTTGATTCCAGAGTCCCTCTCTCCCTTATCGGTTACATTTTATCCTAGATATATAAGTTTTGATACTCTTGATGTCTTCCTGACCAAATTTCACTGTTCCATGTGCGTATGTACACACAGGGAACAGTGAAACTTGGTCAGCACGCCATCAAAACAATCAAAACTTTTTAAATATTTAGGATCAAATGTAACTGAAAATGGAGATGAAGAAGGCTCAAGAACGGAAAATGGAATTGGTATAGATGAGGATGTTGAGATGGATGTTTGGAGTGACCAGAAGAGGTATAATGATCACAGATGAATTTATTAGAGGAATAGATAAGGTAGAGGAAGTTCAAAGTAGGCCCAGGATAGGAGATAAGACTACAGCGGTTTGGTCATGTTATGCGGAGAGGAGCAGATCCTGTTGGTAAAAGGGTTATGAGTTTGGAGGCGGAGGGAATGAGAAGAAGAAGGTCAAAGTTCAGTTGATTTAAGGATGACATGTTGGAGAATGGTTAAAGAAGTCAGGATGCATTGGGCAGAGGAAGGTAGAAAAGACTGATAGGAAACAGCAACCCCATCTAGGAATGGGCAACGCTGTTGACAAAGGAGTGTGTGTATATGCACACCTATGCATAACTGAATCACGAAAGTTTGGAACGTGATAATTGCATAAATAAAGGTATAAGCCACGAAGAAAAGTGAAACACTGGCGTAGCTGCAAGATCTTTCGACTCAACATCCTTTGCTTAGCAGACTGACTGACATACTTGAGAAACCGAGAGGTCAAGGAAGGGTTGTATAAGTGACAGATAGGGATTATAAAGAGATAAGCACCTAGAATCCATCACACCTGGAGAATTAATAACCTCCCCAAACGAACATAAACATGGGTACAATTTAAGAGGTTTACAAATTATTAAGTCCAACTGCTCAGACACAGGGACAAGACAATTAAATGATTATACAGGGCGGCAACTGACCACATTCAAACCTTTGGTAAACAAAAACTTATTCACAAAACATATATTAAAATATACATATACAAAGGAAATATCTATAAGGCAACTAATTTGTATTTAAGTCTGTGATTGTATCTATGAGGTCATTCTTAAACATATTACAAATACAAGGGTCTCAATGAAACAGGCCACGACTGGGAAGTAAGTTGTATAATGGCAGATTCTAAAATATTTCGTGATACGACATCTTTTGATCTTGCAATTACTGAACTACCAATCCAATTTATTCGGTGGTTGTTTTCACTTGAATGAATTTTGAATTAGATGGTTGCCCAGTTTTGACAGAATATTTATGCTGTTTGATTCTTACTTCTAAGCTCTTGTTAGACTGCCCGACTCTAAGCTCTTGCTAGACTGCCCGACATACAAGGAGGGACAATCCATACATGGAATTTTATATATTATGTTCTTGCTTTCCGTGTGGCCATTTTTTATTAACATTCCTTTTAGTGTATTATAATAAGAAAAAACAAGGTTGACCTTCGAAGAGTTTAACAATGATTTTATGGTTTCAAAACCGTTAAAATAAGGCAAGCTGAGAATGTTCTTAGAAGTTTCTTTCTCCGTGTTACTTACACTATAAAACTTTTTGTGGGCTTTATTATAGCAAATATCTATTATATGTGAAGGATAACATCAATCTGTCCCTATTACTCTTATGTATTCAATTTCTTGATCCAAATACTGGGGACTGACACATTCTCAGCCTTCCTTATTTTAACGGTTTTGAAACCATAGAATCATTGTTAAAATCTTTGAAGGTCAACCTTGTTTTTTCTTATTATAACACACTAAAAGGAATGTTAATAAAAAATGGCCACATGGAAAGCAACAACATAATATATAAAATTCCATTTATGGATTATCCCTCCTTTTATGTCCTGCAGTCTAGCAAGAGCTTGAAAGTAAGAATCAAACAGCATAAATATTCTGTCAAAACTGGGCAAACGTCCAATGCAATATTCATTCATTTAAGTGAAAACAACCACCGGATAAATTGGATTGGTAGTTCAGTAATTGCATGATCAAAAGATGTTGTATCACGAAATATTTTAGAATCTGCCATTATACAACTTACTTCCCATTGTAATCTTAATTACAGTCGTGCCCTGTTTCATTTATACCTTTGTATTTGTAACATGTCTAAGAATGACCTCATAGATACAATCACAGGCTTAAATACAAATTAGTCGCCTTATAGATATTTCCTTCGTATGTGTATGTTTTACTATATGTTTTGTGAATAAGTTTTTGTTTACCAAAGGTTTGAAAAATTGGCTTTGAAAGTATTGCCGCCCTATATAATCATTTAATTGTCTTGTCCCTGTGTTTGAACAGTTGGACTTAATCTTTTTGTAAACCTCTTAAATTGTACCCATGTTTATGTTCTTTTGGGAAGGTCACTAATTTTCCAGGTGTGTTGGATTCAAGGTGCTTATCTCCTTATAATCCCTATCTGTCACTTATACGACCCTTCCTTGACCTCTCGGTTTCTCATGTATGTCAGTCAGTCTACTAAGTAAAGGACGTTGAGTCGAAAGACCTTGCAGCTATTCCAGTGATTCACTTTTCTTTGTGGCTTATACCTTTATATATACATAACTATGTTGTTTTCTCAGTCACAGTTTTAATTATTCTTGTAGCCAAGAGTTTTTCGTTTAATTTCTTTCTAAAGTTTGCGCATAAATAGCATTATATAATGTTCCATGTATTGCTAATGCAGTTTCTTCATAATTCCTTTAAACAACCTCCAGACTGAATGGCAGTATTTTCGAACGTATTTGGACCGCGATCGGCATGACTGCCCAAAATAAGCCTTTTACCAAAAGAACTGTGTTAAGGAACTGCACCCCTTATGTGACCCGACGCACCTGTTAAAAATTTGCATATTAAAGTATTTTAGGAAATATTGAAGATCAAACAGAATCCTACATTATCGAAGTGAATGGGATGAAATAATAGCATACAAGCTAATGGTTCAGTTATGGTTTCTATACAATATCTGAGACTGGGAAGCTTGGCGATTTAGCCCATCTCTTAATGTAATTCTTCATCGATATTCTGGTGATGATGTCTAACGTCGAAATACTGACCGGTCCTTGGGCTCAGCTTAGACTCTGTTACATAATATGTAGTTCTAGAGTTACGATGCCTACTTTCACTTTCACTTCAGTAGCATTGAATTTTCTCTCAGGAAAAGTAGCAGCAGCTTGAAACAATGAGAAAGGAAGAAAAATTGGCTTTGAAAGTATTGATAAGAAAAAAGAAAAATTGGCTTTGAAAGTATTGACAAGAACGAATAAAAATTTGCTTTGAAAGTATTGATGAGAACGAAGAAAAATTTGCTTTGAAAGTATTGATAAGAAAGAAGAAAAATTTCCTTTAAAAGTATTGATAAGAACGAAGAATAATTTGCTTTGAAAGTATTGATAAGAACGAAGAAAAATTTGCTTTGAAAGTATTGATAAGAACGAAGAAAAATTTGCTTTGAAAGTATTGATAAGAACGAAGAAAAATTTGCTTTGAAAGTATTGATAAGAACGAAGAAAAAAATTTGCTTTGAAATTATGGATAAGAACGAAGAAAATTTGCTTTGAAAGTATGGATAAGAACGAAGAAAAAATTTGCTTTGAAAGTATTGACAAGAACAAAGAAAAATTTGCTTTGAAAGTAATGACAAGAACTAAGAAAAATTTGCTTTGAAAGTATTGACAAGAACCAAGAAAAATTTGCTTTTGAAAGTATTGATAAGAACAAAGAAAAATTTGCTTTGAAAGTATTGACAAGAACAAAGAAAAATTGGCTTTGAAAGTATTGACAAGAACGAAGAAAAATTGGCTTTGAAAGTATTGACAAGAACAAAGAAAAACTGGCTTTTGAAAGTAATGACAAGAAAAAAGAAAAATTGGCTTTGAAAGTATTGACAAGAACGAAGAAAAATTGGCTTTGAAAGTACTGACAATAACGAAGAAAAATTGGCTTTGAAAGTACTGATAAGAACGAAGAAAAATTTGCTTTAAAAGTATTGATAACAACAAAGAAAAATTGGCTTTAAAAGTATTGATAACAACGAAGAAAAATGGGCTTTAAAATTATTGATAAGAACAAAGAAAAATTTGCTTTAAAATTATTGATAAGAACAAAGAAAAATTTGCTTTGAAAGTATTGATAACAACGAAGAAAAATTGGCTTTAAAATTATTGACAAAAACAAAGAAAAATTTGCTTTGAAAGTATTGACAAGAATTAAGAAAAATTTGCTTTGAAAGTATTGAAAAGAATCAAGAAAAATTTATTGCTTTTGAAAGTATTGACCAAGAACAAAGAAAAATTGGCTTTGAAAGTATTGACAAGAACAAAGAAAAATTTGCTTTGAAAGTATTGATAAGAACGAAGAAAAATTTGCTTTAAAACTATTGATAAGAACAAATAAAAATTTGCTTTAAAATAATTATAAGAAAACAAAGAAAAAAAGCTCCCTTTGAAAAAGTTTCTGATAACAACGAAGAAAAAACTTTGCTTTAAAAATTATTGATAAGAACAAAGAAAAATTTCTTTGAAAGGTATTGATAACAACGAAGAAAAACAAAATTGGCTTTAAAATTATTGATAGAAAAAAAACAAAGAAAAATTTGCTTTAAATAAATTATTGATAAGAACAAAGAAAAATTTGCTTTGAAAGTATTGATAACAACAAAGAAAAATTTGCTTTAAAATTATTGATAAGAACGAAGAAAAATTGGCTTTAAAATTATTGATAAGAACAAAGAAAAATTGGCTTTGAAAGTATTGACAAGAACGAAGAAAAATTGGCTTTAAAATTATTGATAAGGACGAAGAAAAATTGGCTTTAAAATTACTGCTAAGAACAAAGAAAAATTGGCTTGAAAGTATTGATAAGAACGAAGAAAAATTGGCTTTAAAATTATTGATAAGAACGAAGAAAAATTGGCTTTAAAATTATTGATAAGAACAAACAAAAATTGGTTTTGAAAGTATTGATAACAACGAAGAAAAATTTGCTTTAAAATTATTGATAAGAACGAAGAAAAATTTGCTTTGAAAGTATTGATAACAACAAAGAAAAATTGGCTTTAAAATTATAGATAAGAAAAAAGAAAAATTTGCTGTGAAAGTATTGATAACAACGAAGAAAAATTGGCTTGGTTAAAATTAATTGATAAGAAACCGAAGAAAAAGAATTGGCTTTAAAATTATTGATAGGAACCGAAGAAAATTTGGGGGGCTGTAAAAATTATTGATTAAGAATAAAGAAAAATTTTGCTTGAAGTTTATTGAAATAAGTCAAAGGAAAAATTTGCTTTGAAGTAACTGGAACAAAGAATCTTTAAGAAAATTTGGCTTTGAAAGTATTGACAAGAACCAAGAAAAAATTGCTTTAAAGTAATTGACAAGAACGAGAAAATTTGCTTTGAAAGTTTGACAAGATACCAGAAAAATTTGCTTTTGAAAGTATGAAAGAACAAAGAAAATATTTACTTTGAAAGATTTAAGAACAAAGAAAATTACGCTTTAAAGTATTGACAAGAACGAAGAAAATTGGCTTTGAAAGTATTGACGAAGAACAAAGAAAAAACTGGCTTTGAAAGTAATGACAAGAAAAAAAGAAAAATTGGCTTTGAACAGTATTTGACAAAACGGAAGAAAAATTGCTGTGAAACATACTGACAATACGAAGAAAAAATTGGCTTTGAAAGTACTGATAAGAACGAAGAAAAAATTTGCTTTAAAAAGTAGTATAACAAACCAAAGAAAAATTGGCCTTTAAAAGTATTATAACAACGAAGAAAAATGGGCTTTAAAAATTATTGATAAGAACAAAGAAAAATTTGCTTTTAAAATTATTGATAAGGAACAAAGAAAAAAATTTGCTTTGAAATATTGATAATAACGAAGAAAAATTGGCTTTAAAATTATTGAATAAAAACAAAGAAAAATTTGCTTTAAAATTATGAAATAAGAACGAAGAAAAAAATTGGCTTTAAAATTATGATAAGAACAAAGAAAAATTGCTTTGGAAAGTAAAAATTGGACTTGAAACGTGAAAATTGGCTTGAAAGTAATGTAACCAACGAAGCAAAAATTGGCGTTTAAGATTATTGACAATAAAACAAAGAAAAATTGGGCTTTAAAATTATTGATAAGAACGAAGAAAAATTGGCTTTAAAATTATGATAAGAAACAAAGAAAAATTGGCTTGAAAGTATTGATAACAACGAAGAAAAAATTGGCTTTAAAATTTATTGGATAAGAACGAAGAAAAAATTGGTCTTAAAACAAATTATTGATAAGAACAAAGAAAAATTGGTTTGAAAGTATTGATAACAAACGAAGAAAAATTGGCTTTAAAAAAAATTTATTGATAAGAACGAACGAATTTGCTTTGAAAGAAAAATTTGCTGAAAAGTGATAACAACAAAGAAAAATTTGGTTTTAAATTATCTTGATAGAACAAAGAAAAACAAAAATTTTGCTGTTTTGCTGTAAAAGTATTGATAAGAACGAAGAAAAATTGCTTTAAATTATTGATAAGAACGAAGAAAAATTGGCTTTAAAAATTATTGATCAGAACAAAGAAAAAATTTGCTTTAAAAATTATTGATAAGAACAAAGAAAAATTTGCTTTGAAGTATTGATAACAACGAAGAAAATTTGGCTTTAAAAAATTATTGATAAAAAAAACGAAGAAAAATTGGCTTTAAAAATTATTGACAAGAACAAAAAAAAGAAAATTTTGCTTTGAAAGTATTGATAAGAACAAAGAAAATTTGCTTTAAAAATTATTGATAAGAACGAAGAAAAATTGGCTTTAAAATGATTTGATGATGAAACAAAGAAAATTGGCTTTGAAAGTATTAATAACAACGAAGAGATTGGCTTTTAAATTATTGATAAGAAACAAAGAAAAAATTTGCTTTAAAAATGATTGATAAGAATGAAGAAAATTGGCTTTTGAAAGTATGATAAAACAACGAAGAAAATTGGCTTTAAAATTATTGATAAGAACAATGAAAAATTGGCTTTTGAAAAGTATTGACAAGAACGAAGAAAAAATTGGCTTTGAAAGTAATGATAACAACGAAGAAAAATTTGCTTTAAAAGTATTGATAACGAAGAAAATTTGCTTTAAAAGTATTTGATAACAACGAGAAAAATTGGCGTTGAAATAGTATTGACAAGAACGAAGAAAATAGGATTTGAAATTATTGATAAGAACGAAGAAAAATTTGCTTTGTAAAATTATTGATAAAGAACAAAGAAAAAATTTGCTTTGGAAGTATAGATAAGAACGAAGAAAAAATTCGCTTTAAAAGTATTGACAAGAACAAAGAAAACTTGGCTTTAAAGTATTGATAACAACCAACGAAAATTGGCTTTAAAATTATTGATAAAAACGAAGAAAAATTGGCTTAAAAGTATGACAAAAACGAAGAAAAATTGGCTTTCAAATTATTGATAAAAGAACGTGAAAAATTGGCTTTAAATTATTGACATGAACAAAGAAAAATGGCTTTGAAAGTATTTATAAGAATGAGACAAATAGGCTTTAAAATTATTGATAAGAACGAAGAAAAATTTGCTTTTTTAAAAATTATTGATAGGAACAAAGAAAAATTTGCTTTAAAATTTATGATAAGAATAAAGAAAAAATTTGCTTTGGAAGTATTGATACGAACAAAGAAAAATTTGCTTTGAAAGTATTGACAAGAACAAAGAAAATTTGCTTTAAAAAGTATGACAAGAACGAAAGAAAAATTGGCTTTAAAATTATTGATAAGACAAAGAAAAAATATGCTTGGAAAGTATTGACAAGAACGAAGAAAAAAATTGGCTTTGAAAGTATTTTTGGATAACAACGAAGAAAAATTGGCGTTTAGAACGTATTGACAAGAATGAGAAAAATTGGCTTTAAAATTATTGATAAGAACGAAGAAAAATTGGCTTTAAAATTATGATAAGAACAAAGAAAAATTTGGCTTTGCAGTATTGCTAACAAAGAGATAATTTGACTTTAAAATTATTGATAAGAACGAAGAAAAAAACTGGCTTTAAATTATTTATAAGAACAAAGAAAAATTGGCTTTGAAAGTATGATAACAACGAAGAAAAATTTGGCTTTAAAATTATGATAAAAACGAAGAAAAATTTTGTTGTGAAAGTATTGATAACAAACGAAAGAAAAATTGACTTTAAAATTATTGGTAAGAACGAAAAAAAAAATTGGCTTTAAAATTATTGATAAGAACGAAGAAAAATTAGTATTAAAATTATTGATAAGAACAAAGAAAATTTGCTATGAAAGTATTGATAACAAACGAAGAAAAAATTGGCTTTAAAATTATTGATAAAAACGAAGAAAAATTGGCTTCAAAATTATTGACAAAAACAAAAGAAAAATTGGCTTTAAAATTATTGATAAGAACAAAAGAAAATTTGCTTTGAAAGTATTGATTAGAACAAAGAAAAATTGGCTTTAAAAGTATTGACAAGAACAAAGAAAAAAAAAAAAAAAATTGGCTTTGAGAGTATTGATAAGTAAAAGAAAAACTTGCTTTGAAAGTATGATAACACCAAAGAAAAATTTGCGTTTGAAAGTATAGATAAAAACGAAGTAAAATTGGCTTTAAAAGTATTAACAACGAAACAAACCCAAAGAAAAATTGGCATTTAAAAGTATTGATAACAACAACAACGAAAAATTGGCTTTAAAACTTATTGATAAGAACTAAGAAGAAAAAGAAAAATTGCCTTTAAAACGTATTGGCAACGAATGAAGAAAAATTAGCTTTAAAATTATTGATAAGAACAAAGAACAAAATTGGCTTTAAAATTATTGATAAGAAAAAAGAAAAAATTGGCTTTAAAAGTATTGATAACAACGAAGAAAATTGGCTTTGAAAGTTATTGACAAGAACGAAGCTAAAAATTTGCTTTTAAAATTATTGATAAGAACAAAGAAAAATTTGCTTTAAAAGTATTGGTAACAACGACGATAAATTGGCTTTTTTAAATGTATTGACAAGAACGAAGAAAAATTGGCTTTAAAATTATGATAAGAACGAAGAAAAATTGGCTTTAAAATTATTGATAAGAACGAAGAAAAATTGTCTTTGAAAGTATTGACAAGAACAAAAGAAATATTTGCTTTGAAAGTATTAGACAAGAACGAAGAAAAAATTGGCTTTAAAAGTATTGATAACAACGAAGAAAAATTGGCTTTAAAAGTATTGACAAGAACGAAGAAAAAATTGGCTTTTTTAAAATTATTGATAAGAACGAAGAAAAATTGGCTTTAAAAAATTATTGATAAGAACAAAGAAAAATTGGCTTTAAAAGTATGTTGGATAATAACGAAGAAAAATTTGATTTGAAAGTATTGACAAGAACGAAGAAAAATTGGCTTAAAAATTATTGATAAGAACAAGGAATAATTGGCTTTGAAAGTATTACAAGAACGAAGAAAAATTGACTTTAAAATTATTGATAAGGAACGAAAAAGATTGGCTTTGAAAGTATTGATAACAACGAAGAAAAATTTGCTTTGAAAAGTATTGACAAGAACGAAGAAATTTTTGCTTTGAAAGTATTGACAAGAACGAAGAAAAATTTGCTTTGAAAGTATTGATAACGAACGAGAAAAAAGAAAAATTTGCTTTGAAAGTATTGATAACGAAGAAAAATTGGCTTTGAAAGTATTGACAAGAACGAAGAAAAATTGGCTTTGAAAGTATTGATAACAACAAAGAAAAATTGGCTTTAAAAGTATTGACAAGAACGAAGAAAAATTGGCTTTAAAATTATTGATAAGAACGAAGAAAAATTGGCTTTAAAATTATTGATAAGAACAAAGAAAAATTGGCTTTGAAAGTATTGACAAGAACGAAAAAATTGGCTTTGAAAGTAAATGATAACAACGAAGAAAATTTGCTTTAAAGGTATTGATAACAACGAAGAATAATTTGCGTTAAAAGTATTGACAAGACGAAGAAAAATAGATTTAAAATTATTGATAAGAACGAAGAAAAATTGGACTTTAAAATTATTGATAAGAACAAAGAAAAATTTGCTTTGAAAGTATAGATAAAAACGAAGAAAAATGGTCTAAAAGTATTGACAAGAACAAAGAAAAATTGGCTTTAAAAACAGTATTGATAACAACCAACGAAAAAATGGCTTTAAAATTATTGATAAGAACGAAGAAAAACTTGGCTTTAAAAGTATTGACAAGAACGAAGAAAAATTGGCTTTTAAATTATTTGATAAGAATGAAGAAAAAAGTGGCTTTAAAATTATTGATAAGAATAAAGAAAAACTGCTTTGAAAGTATTGATAAGAACAAAGAAAGAAAATGGCTTTGAAAGTATTTATAAGAACGAAGACAAATAGGCTTTAAAATTATTGATAAGAACGAAGAAAAATTGGCTTTAAAATTATTGATAGGAAACGAAGAAAAATTGGCTTAAAATTATTGATAAGAACAAAAAAAAAATTTCCTTTGAAAGTATTGACAATAACTCCAAAAATTGGCTTGGCTTTAGGGGGAAAGGAAGGGAAGTATTGACAAAAACAAAGCAAAAATTGGGCTTTGAAAATTATTGATAAGAACAACAAGAAAAATTTTGCTTTGAAAGTGATTACAATAAGAACAAAGAAAAATTGGCTTAAAAAGTATTAACAACAAGAACGAAGAAAAAACTTGGTTTTAAAATTTATTGATAAGAAACGAAAGAAAAACATTATGGCTTTTAAAAGTTATTGACAAGAAACCCGAAGAAAAATTGGCTTTGAAAGTTTATTGATAGAACGAAGAAAAATTGGCTTTTTCAGAAGTAAATTGATAAAGAACGGTAAGGAAAAATTGGCTTAAAATTACTGATAAGAACGAAAAAAGAAAGGAAAATTGGCTTTAAAATTAGTTGATAAGAACAAAGAAAAATTGCTTTGGAAAGTGTTGATAACAAGCAAGAAAAATTTTGGACTTTAAAATTATTGATAAGAACGAAGAAAAATTGGCTTTCAAAAATATTGTGTAAGAACCAAAGAAAAACAATTGGGCTTTGAAAGTATTGAAAAAGACGAAGAAAAATTGGTTGAGCTTAAAAATTATTCGATAATGAACGCAAGAAAAATTTGCTTTCTTTGAAAGTATTGATAATAAACCAAAGAAAAAGAAAGAAAAATTGGCCTTTAAAAATTCTGAATAAAAGAATAAAGAAGAAAAATTTTGCTGGGTGAAAGTATTTGATAAACAACGAGGAAAAATTGGTCTTTCGAAATTATTGGTAAGAACAGAAGAGAAAATGGCTTTTAAAATTATTGATAAGAACGAAGAAAAGAAAATTTTGCTTTTAAAATTTATTGATAATACAAACCACAAAGAAAAAATTTGCTTTGAAAGTATTGATAACAACGGAAGAAAAATTTGGCTTTAAACTTAAATTGATAAAAACGGATGAAAATTGAGCTTTAAAAATTAATGAATAGAAAAATAACAGAAAATTGGCTTTAAAATTAATTGATATAACGGAACAAAGAAAAATTGGACTTTGAAAAGTTATTGATAACAACGAAGAAAAAATTGGCTTTAATATCATTGAGTAAGAAATGTTAAAAAAAATTGGGCTTTTAAAGTAAATTGTGAACTAAGAAAAATTGGCTTTAAAATATTGATATACAATAACGAACAGAAAAATTGGCTTTGAAAAGTTATTGATAACCGTCAAACGAAAAGAAAAATTTGGCTTTAATATCTTGAAATAAGATGAAGAGAAATTGGCTTTTAAGTTGCAAGAACCGAAAGAAAAATTGGGCTTTAAAAATTATTGAATTAGGGAACAAAAGAAAAATTTGCTTTGAAAAAGTATTGATTATAACACGAAAATTGGCTTTAAAAGTATTGATAAGTCAAAAGAAAAATTTGCTTGCTTTAAAGTATTGATAAGTAAAAGAAAATTTGCCCTTTGAAGAAAAAGTTTTATTGCTTTAAACCGAAAGAAAAACTTTTGCTTTGAAATTATCAATAAAGAACGAAAGAAAAAATTGGTGCTTTAAAGTATTAACAACGAAACAAAGAAAAAATTCGGCTTTTAAAAGTATTGATAACAACCAACGAAAAATTGGATTTAAAATATTGACAAGAACGAAGAAAAATTAGCTTTAAAATTATTGATAAGAACGAAGAAAAATTAGTATTAAAATTATTGATAAGAACAAAGAAAAATTGGCTTTAAAAGTATTGATATGAACGAAGAAAAACTGGCTTTGAAGGTATTGATAACAACGAAGAAAAATTGGCTTTGAAAGTATTGACAAGAACGAAGAAAAATGGGCTTTGAAAGTATTGATAACAACGAAGAAAAATTGGATTTAAAAGTATTGATAACAACGAAGAAAATTTGCTTTAAAAGTATTGACAATAACGAAGAAAAATTGGCTTTAAAATTATTGACAAGAACGAAGAAAAATTAGCATTAAAATTATTGATAAGAACAAAGAAAAATTGGCTTTGAAAGTATTGATAAGAACGAAGAAAAATTGGCTTTGAAAGTATTGATAACAACGAAGAAAAAATGGCTGTAAAAGTATTGACAAGAACGAATAAAAATTGGCTTTAAAATTATTGATAAGAACGAAGAAAAGTTGGCTTTAAAATTATTGATAAGAACAAAGAAAAATTTGCTTTAAAAGTATTGATAAGAATGAAGAAAAATTTGCTTTGAAAGTATTGAGAAGAACGAAGAAAAATTGGCTTTAAAAGTATTGACAAGAACGAAGAAAAATTGGCTTTAAAAGTATTGATAAGAACGAAGAAAAATTGGTTTTAAAATTATTGATAAGAACAAAGAAAAATTTGCTTTGAAAGTATTGATAACAACGAAGAAAAATTTGCTTTAAAGGTATTGATAACAACGAATAAAAATTGGCTTTGAAAGTATTGACAAGAACGAAGAAAAATTGGCTTTAAAATTATTGATAAGAATGAAGAAAAATTTGTTTTAAAATTATTGATAAGAACAAAGAAAAATTTGCTATGAAAGTATTAATAACAACGAAGAAATATTTGCTTTGAAAGTTTGACAAGAACGAAGAAAAATTTGCTTTGAAAGTATTGATAAGAACAAAGAAAAATTGGCTTTAAAAGTATTGATAACAACGAAGAAAAATTTGGCTTTAAAAGTATTGACAAGAACGAAGAAAAATTGGCTTTAAAATTATTGATAAGAACGAAGAAAAATTGGCTTTAAAAGTATTGGTAACAACGAAGATAAATTGGCTTTAAAAGTATTGACAAGAACGAAGAAAAATTGGCTTTAAAATTATTGATAAGAACGAAGAAAAATTGGCTTTTAAATTATTGATAAGAACAAAAAAAAATTTGCTTTGAAAGTATTGACAAGAACAAAGAAAAATTTGCTTTGAAAGTATTGACAAGAACAAGAAAAATTGGCTTTAAAAGTATTGATAAGAACAAAGAAAAATTTACTTTAAAAGTATTGACAAGAGCGAAGAAAAATTGGCTTTAAAATTATTGATAAGAACTAAGAAAAATTTGCTTTAAAATTATTGATAAGAACAAAGAAAAATTGGCTTTAAAAGTACTGATAAGAACGAAGAAAAATTTGATTTGAAAGTATTGACAAGAACGGAGAAAAATTGGCTTCAAAATTATTGATAAGAACAAAGAATAATTGGCTTTGAAAGTATTGACAAGAACGAAGAAAAATTGACTTTAAAATTATTGATAAGAACAAAGAAAAATTGGCTTTTAAAGTATTGACAAGAACGAAGAAAAATTGGCTTTAAAGTTATTGATAAGAACAAAGAAAAATTGGCTTTGAAAATATTGATAAGAACGAAGAAAAATTTGCTTTGAAAGTATTGATAAGAATAAAGAAAAATTTGCTTTGAAAGTATTATTAAGAACGAAGAAAAATTTGATTTGAAAGTATTGATAAGAACGAATATAAATTTGCTTTGAAAGTATTGATAAGAACGAAGAAAAATTTGCTTTGAAATTATTGATAAGTACGAAGAAATATTGGCTTTGAAAGTATTGACAAGAACGAAGAAAAATTGGCTTTGAAATTATTGATGAAAAATTGGCTTTGAAAGTATTGACAAGAACGAAGAAAAATTTGCTTTGAAAGTATTGATAAGAATTAAGAAAAATTGGCGTTGAAAGTATTGACAAGAACGAAGAAAAATTTTCGTTGAAAGTATTGATAAGAACGAAGAAAAATTTGCTTTGAAAGTATTGATAAGAACGAAGAAAAATTTGCTTTAAAAGTATTGATAAGAACAAAGAAAAATTGGCTTTGAAACTGTTGATAAGAACGAAGAAAAATTGGCTTTGAAACTATTGATAAGAACAAAGAAAATTTAGCTTTGAAAGTATTGACAAGAACGAAGAAAAATTGGCTTTGAAAGTATTGATAAGAACGAAGATAATTTGGCTTTGAAAGTATTGACAATAACGAAGAAAAATTGGCTCTTAAAGTATTGATAAGAACGAAGAAAAATTGGCTTTGGAAGTATTGATAAGAACAAAGAAAAATTGGTTTTGAAAGTATTAATAAGAACGAAGAAAAATTGGCTTTGAAAGTATTGATAAGAATGAAGAAAAATTTGCTTTGAAAGTATTGATAAGAACGAAGAAAAATTTGCTTTGAAAGTATTGACAAGAACGAAGAAAAATTTGCTTTGAAAGTATTGATAAGAACGAAGAAAAATTGGCTTTGAAAGTATTGATAAGAACGAAGAAAAACTGGCTTTGAAAGTATTGATAAGAACGAAGAAAAATTTGCTTTGAAAGTATTGATAAGAACGAAGAAAAATTTGCTTTGAAAGTATTGATAAGAACGAAGAAAAATTTGCTTTGAAAGTATTGATAAGAACGAAGAAAAATTGGCTTTGAAAGTATTGATAAGAACGAAGAAAAATTTGCTTTGAAAGTATTGACAAGAACGAAGAAAAATTTGTTTTGAAAGTATTGACAAGAACGAAGAAAAATTGGCTTTGAAAGTATTGAACAACGAAGAAAAATTGGCTGTGAAAGTATTGATAACAACGAAGAAAAATTTGCTTTGAAAGTATTGATAAGAAAGAAGAAAAATTTGCTTTGAAAGTATTGATAAGAACGAAGAAAAATTTGCTTTGAAAGTATTGATAAGAACGAAGAAAAAATTGCTTTGAAAGTATTGATAAGAACGAAGAAAAATTTGCGTTGAAAGCATTGAAAAGAACGAAGAAAAATTTGTTTTGAAAATATTGACAAGAACGAAGAAAAATTGGCTTTGAAAGTATTGATAACAACGAAGAAAAATTGGCTTTAAAAGTATTGATACCAACGAAGAAAAATTTGCTTTAAAAGTATTGATAAGAACGAAGAAAAATTGGCTTTGAAAGTATTGACAAGCACGAAGAAAAATTGGCTTTAAAATTTAAGTATTGACAAGAACGAGGAAAAATTTGCTTTGAAAGTATTGACAAGAACGAAGAAAAATTGGCTTTGAAAGTATTGACAAGAACGAGGAAAAATTGGTTTTGAAAGTATTGATAAGAACGAAGAAAAATTTGCTTTGAAAGTATTGATAAGAACGAAGAAAAATTGGCTTTGAAAGTATTGATAAGAACGAAGAAAAATTTGCTTTGAAATTATTGATAAGAACGAAGAAAAATTGGCTTTGAAAGTATTGACAAGAACGAAGCAAAATTGGCTTTGAAAGTATTGATAAGAACGAAGAAAATTTGGCTTTGAAAGTATTGACAAGAACGAAGCAAAATTTGCTTTGAAAGTATTGATAAGAACTAAGCAAAATTGGCTTTGAAAGTATTGATAAGATCGAAGAAAAATTTGCTTTGAAAGTATTGATAAGAACTCGAGATTGCTTTGAAAGTATTGATAACGAAGAAAAATGGCTTTGAAAGTGATAAGAACGAAGAAAAATTGCTTTGAAAGTTATGATTAAAGAACGAAGAAAAATTTGCTTTGAAAGTATTGATAAAGAACGAAGAAAAAATGGGCTTTAAAGTTTCTTTGATAGACGAGAAAAATTGCTTTGAAAGTATTGATAAGAACGAAGCAAAATTGGCTTTGAAAGTATTGATAAGAACGAAGAAAAATTTGCTTTGAAAGTATTGATAAGAACGAAGAAAAATTTGCTTTGAAAGTATTGATTAGAACGAAGAAAAATTTTGCTTTGAAAGTATTGATAAGAACGAAGAAAAATTGGCTTTGAAAGTATTGATAAGAACGAAGAAAAATTTGCTTTGAAAGTATTAATAAGAACGAAGAAAAATTTGCTTTGAGTATTGATACTAAGAACGAATGAAAATTTTGCTTTGAAAGTATTGATAAGAACGAAGAAAATTTCGCTTTGAAGTATTGATAAGAACGAAGAAAAATTTGCTTTGAAGTATTGAAATAAGAACGAACGAATATTGCTTTGAAAGTATTGATCTTTAAGAACAAGAATTGGCTTTGAAAGTATTGAAAAGAACGAAGAAAAATTGGCTTTGAAAGTATTGAAAAGAACAAGAAAAAATTGGCTTTGAGTTGTGTTGATAAGAACGAAGAAAAATTTGCTTTTGAAAGTATTGATAAGAACGAACGAAAAATTTGCTTTAAAAAGTATTGATAAGAACGAAGAAAAATTGCTTTAAAAGTATTGACAAGAAACGAAGAAAAATTGGCTGAAAGTTTTGACAAGTACGAAGAAAAATTGGCTTTCAAAGTATTGACAAGTAAACGAGGAAAATTGCTTTGAAAGTATTGACAAGAACGAAAGAAATTGGCTTTTGAAAGTATTGACAAGAACGGAAGAAAAATTTGCTTTTGAAAGTATTGATAAGAACGAATAAAAAATCTGCCTCTGTAATCGTAAAACAATGATGGGGTTATCATGTTGGAAGTTGCTTGCTTCACCGGTAAGACCAACAGTCATGGTCTATCTGATATGAGTCATTTCAGTGATGAAAAGTAGTCCCCTGATTGTGGCGATATTAAGGGCAACATTGACCAATGTGCGTTACTGGTGGGCATGGCGTTTCTTTCAGAATAACATAATTCGTATAGAATATTGGTCATTTCCTCTTTGACTTTAGCAGCGTTGTGTTGTTATTTATTATTATTCCAGGTATTGCATACAGAAGACTTTCAGGTTCGCTTGTTGACGGGGCCTATGGAGTAACTCTTTCTTGATTTTTGTGTTTGTGGTGATCAACTGCACTTTATCAGTTGTTCTTAATGTTATTGCCAGTTCAAGTGTGAGCATTATCGGAACTTAAAGAACTCCAAGACAAACGAGCAAATTCATTTGCATTCAATGAAAGCAACCGATGTAGGTGCTGAACGAACCCAAGATTCGTAACTTCACTGATCTGTTGTCCCGATAGAGCACTCTGATGTAAAACTTTTGCCTTGAAATATATTGCCATTGTTCTTCTCCAGCGTGCCGGTTCCTTTACTTTGTCATTGTTTTAGTTTTCTTCAAGAATATTACGCTCTCTTTATGCATTCAGTTTGTAATCGGTGTCTGTCTACTTTGAGGAAGAGTATGGTTTTAAAATATATCAATTCTTTATAGGTGACTCATTATTGCATGGATTTACAATTTATAATTAGTTACTTATAGGATAACTAAGGGGCTCGCGTGTGTGGTAAGTCAAGGTTTAAGAAGCATTTTTAAAGCCTGAAAATAAAGGTGATTTGGCTGATGATAATTTGAGGAATACCGATATTGAACTTTAATATAATTCAAGAGGTTAAGATAGTCGTCATCTCGTTAACTCCATTGATGAGGATAGCCACCTACAGGTAATTCGAGGTATGAAGATACTTGATGATAGTTTCAGAAACAGGAAGAGTCGTCTGTATGTTTAATCGTCCCAGAAATCGTTATTTGGTCGCTTCAGAAATAAGGTTGGTAGACCGTATGATCATTCCAGACGCAGTAACTTTGATTGTAAGTTCTTTTCTAAGGATAATCACATTATAACGTTTTAGAAAGAAGGATTATATGCAGTAAAATGATTCCATAGAAAAATGTGGTAAAGTTAATATGATTTCACGATTTCAGGGACAATGAGAGTGGAAACATCCTGGACAACTTGCTGTCTCGCATGGAACAATACGCCAACAATCTGGAGGCTCTGGTACAAGAGAGGACGGCTGATTATCTTGAGGAAAAGAGAAGATGCGAGGAGGTTCTTTATCAGCTCTTACCCAAGTGAGACCATCTCTCTCTCTCTCTCTCAAATATGAAATTCTGTAAATTATTAATGTCCTTAAGGTATCTCATTTTCTATCCCATTTGAATTTCCAATTCTGTGTATTATTGTCATTAGTGTTTCTGACTCTCCATTCCCTTGGAATTTGAAGTTCCGTGTAATGATGCCGTAACTCTCTCTCTCTCTCATCTGCATTTAATGAGCATCCGACTTTTAAGCCTTTGTGTTCGAGTATCGCATTACATTAAGGCAGTGCAGTAATTCATCTGGAAAGTTATAATGAACTTTTTAGACTTTGATAAATAGTCTGTCGCACCTGTGATCGTAGTGTTCATAGGGCAGCCGCCCCCCCCCCCCCCCCCCTCCCCCCCCTTCCTGAGTTTCCTACCCCTTCCTTTCGTGACGCAACGACTAGATTTCAGAATAAAGGAAAATGAGCCGGGTTTATTTCTCTCTCTGATAAATAAAAATGAAAGGGGAAACTATTCATGGGCAGTCTGTCAAGAGGGCATAATTAGCAAAGGGAAGTTTTGAAACACAATAATGTGTAGAATCTCACAGTATTTTAATGACCATGTAAGGTAAGGAAAATTTCATCTGTGGCTGTAAATAGTGAATTATATATTCCGTATCGCAGTGAAAATGGCAAAAAATAAATGAAAAAACTAACGAATGACAAACAGCAAAGTCTAAAGTACTTATGAAATGACAAAACACAATTGTCCAAACTTTCTTTCCCACAGTAACCACTTACGCTTATTTAATATATGAACCTTTATAATAATTTCTAATATAAGCCTCCATGGCTACGTAAAGGCTCCCATTTAATTTCCAATCTCAACGGCTATTTTCGTACTTGTTGCTGGTTGCGCTTCTTTTTCTTCTATTATTTTCGTCCTGGTTACTGGTCAAGGTTTGATCATGCTCAGCCCAAGGACGTAAAAAAGAAAGAAAAAAAAAGACGTTCTGGAGTCACACCTCAGAAGTCTATGCATGTTACTTTATTCTGAAAACATCACTAATCTTCCTTTCGCTGGTATAGCAACTAAATATGAATATTTTAGATATCCTTTTGAAACAGTCTTGGGACGCATGTTTCACAGGCTCTACAGCATCGCGCCAAAAACTTTTACTGAATTTGAACACCCTAATTATTGTACATCGGACTCTGATGCTCGAACGCAAAGTCTTGTCTTCAGTTCGTTTTAACCCTTTCATTTCCACATATTTAAGATCTGTAAAATCACATTTTATTTGCAACCACTCAGAATCATGTTCTATAATCATTTCTGTTTCTAATCCTCTCAGTCTTCCGCCTCAAGTTTTTACAGCATCTCTCATCACCGCATAATTCACGTCATTTATGAAATCTCATGCAATTTTTACTTGAGATTTGCAATCCCTGTCCTATGAATTGTTGCCGCAGAATTGTCATATTTCTCTCTGTCTCTCTCCCTCTTTACCAAGGTATTTCTGCTCTATGTGACTGTGTGAGCAAACCTTTGACAGTAAAAGCGTAGGTTTATTATGTCTCTTACATGAAATGGGCCCCCACTCGAGCATTATTTCATCAATGATTCATAATGTCTAGCATTCCCAGTAGCCGGTTTAGCCAAAATACTTGAAATCTTATTCTCAACATTCCACAGATATTCCATTCTTGTAATCAGATTGCTTATCAGATGTTAGTTTAATTCTGTGCTCAATGTATTACATGAAATTATGGGCGAGAGCTTCTTCCCATTTCGTAGTTACGAAGTCAGTCAGTATTACCAATCTTACGAGCTACAGCGTCTCTCTCTCTCCCCCGTTTCAAAATTTCAAACTATTTTCTTCTGCTCACTGTGAATCTCCAGTCGGCAAATTGAATTCCTCCAAAAGCCTCAACTACGCCTTTCTTTTTTCTTTAACACTCCGCTCATCATTATGCAGACTCAACATTCAGAAGATTCTTCTTAGAACTCTTTTGTCTTCTTGACCTCATCGGCGTGCGAATAATTCAATGTGTTAGCGCTGAAACCTCTCCTGTCATACCGAAACCTCATTTTTCACTTCATCCAGCTTTACAGAATATGATGAACTTTCCTAGATTCAGCATCTAATTTATCTTACAAAGTTTCCCATCTCTTAATTCCTTTCACCAAGACAAACACATTCCAGATCCATTTTAATTTTTCTAAGTTTTCCCTTTTCACGCCATCAACACCAGCATGTTTTTGTGTGCCCGTGTACTGTACTTAAGACCGTACATCCTACCTGCATGGCAAGAATAGCATTCATCGTAGGATTGAATTTTTAATCATATTAAGCTAATCTTAACCTTTAAGGAGGTATATCGTACAGTTTCCAAACAATCACAAGGCTCATTTTATTAGGCATTAGATGCGTCTGACCACAAGTCAAATGCGGAAATATTTTTAACCAGCCTTTTATCTGGCTTTTCTACCTTTAATTTTTTTTTTCTTTTAGGAATGTCTTGTTTTTAATTCCTGTCTAAATTACCTTTGCATCTGATACCATTTTAATTCCCATTCTCTGGCTATGCATGGGAGTTGTCTTATGCATTTTTTTAATATTATGTAATAAATGAATTATCTGATTGATGAAGCATCAATTTCATATATCAAAATTGTTCGTGTATCTCGGTTATCCCATAACTAATGTGAGTTCGAGTTGAATGCACTTTGCTTCAATTTTATGTCTGAAATACAAATTTATTATCTTCCAGGTCTGTTGCTAGCCAGTTAATAGCTGGCAAAAGCGTCGTGGCAGAGACGTATGACTGCGTTACCATATATTTCAGTGATATTGTGGGATTCACAGCACTGTCAGCTCAGTCAACTCCACTTCAGGTATTTTTCCATGTCTGTTGATAACTGCAGAAGACGAGACTCCACTAATTAGTTCTATTCGAATTTAGTTACTATGATATTTTGTATGTAAACCTCATTATACTTAATTTAATTTTTTCCCTTAGATTTTCCCACCTTGCTCTTTATTAAAAAAAATATGTATGTGCAGTACATAATCCGTCGACAACTAAGGAAACTTAGCAGAATCCTGATTGAAAGAACGAGTTGCAGAAAAAAGTATCATCTCGAGTGATCCATGGTTTAAACAACTTTGTCGTGATATCTCTGGGATATCGACCGAAGTTTTAAGAGACGGAAAGCTTCTCTTAAGTCTTAAGGTTTAGAGTATAGTAACTTAACCGTTGACATAAAAGGCCACTGTTGTAGGCTGCAAATATAATAGCCTGGACTAGTCCACATTATTCTTGAAAATTAACATTGAAACAAAATTGGCACGTCTGCTCAAAGAAATCTTTCAACCGAAAGTGCGGATCAAAAAAAATAATAAAGAAAAAAGTATTTCGTGTTTCCAGCAAAAATAGCAACTGTGGATGAGTTATTCTTCCCATTTGTCCTGTATTTTACATTCTTATTCTTGACTGACTTCCTTTGATCCCCCTCTTACTCTCGGTTCATTGACTGGTTCTTTCCTATCTTAATTTTCTTTCATTCACAACTAAATGGTTGGGCGTTATTATTTTGTTTGAGTGGTTTCTAAAGGATAATGGAAAATGCTTCTCTTACTGATCTCGATAGGAGAAATGCTGATAAAAGTAAAGCTTTGGGAACTATCAGAAATGCTGTTTATCATATTTTTATACTCTTGTTTTTCACTTAATAGGGATTTTAAAGTGGCATTTTTCATGTGATTTCGTATTAATGAGCGCTACCTATATAAAAATATTATAACCATAACAGTATTCTTTTTTTTTTTTTTGACGAACCATTGCGAGTCCTTTTGGCGTTCTGTTACGGTTCACTTGGTTGTAAGTGTTAAATGGAAAATAACTAACATTTGAAATGCTTTATGGATGTATTTAATTTTCAGGGATTAAATATTCCAAATTTTTCATTAAAAAAACTTATTTTCCAGGTTGTGGATCTCTTGAATGATCTGTACACACGATTTGATGCCATCATTGAGAACTTCGATGTTTATAAGGTAAATCATAAATACTGGTGTGCCATGTTCATTGTAAATATCAAGATAGCTTTTATGATTTAATTTGTAGGCCCGTCGACTTAATACAAAAACATATTGTGTATACATATTGGTATCATTTATGTTTCTGTGAGACCTTGCGGCTTTTTATATGTATGTTAAGTCTTCTGTTTTCAACACTTTACAAAAAGGGAGATTTAAAAGCGCTTTAGTAATTTCTCGACATCTTTTTTTTGTTAGTAAACAATGTAACTAAATGGAAAATATTTGATGTTCGTTGTAAATTACCGGGCGTGGGTAGTTGGGTCTGTCATGTATACGTTTCTTATGCCATCAGAGATAAACGAGCCACTGGTTTCTGGGAATTTGTGAAGCAGCCCTGATATGGTTTAATATTTATGTTAATGCTACATTCAACGACTGTATCTTTAAGGACCATGATAAATCCCTGGTTGTTCTTGTCATTTAATTTAAAATGACTAGTAGTGTGTGTATGGATGGATGTGTGCAATTTAGGAACATATTTCAAGCGTTTGGACCTCAAGGTCATACTGCACTAAAATGTTTTGTACAACTTACTGGTATTTGTACTATCTGGGTGACTGTAACTGCCATAGTTTATTTTGTTTCCAGACATTTCTTATTAGTTAGGGAATTACTTAAAAGTTCATGCTGTCTATCCAATTCTGAATTCAGTACTGTATATGGTCTGTTCTGTACTTCTTGTTTAACAGGTGGAGACTATTGGAGATGCTTACATGGTGGTGTCTGGGCTTCCAGTCAGAAATGGCACTCTGCATACAAGAGAGATTGCTAGCATGTCACTGGCACTTCTTAGGGAAGTGGAAACCTTCACTATCCGACACAGGCCTGAAGATAAGCTTAAGCTAAGAATTGGTATGCATACAGGGCCCTGTGTGGCTGGTGTTGTAGGTTTGAAAATGCCTAGATACTGCCTCTTTGGTGACACAGTGAACACTGCCTCGCGTATGGAGAGCAATGGTCTACGTAAGTACTACCTAACACAGTGACTGTATTTTTAAGTGGCGAAATTAGCATTTTGTTGGCAGATTTCGATTAATAATATTAAAAGATGTGCACTGGCAATGACGTGAACATAACATAGTTCTTTGTTTTTGTCGCGTTCATTCTGTTAGGTTTTTCATAATGTTTGATATTTCTCAGTCAGTTATTAAAATATCATTCGCTGTTAGTCATCCAGCGTACATATAGTTAGTTATAAGTAAAACTTCTGCAGGTTTTTATTTTTGGAGCATTAAATCATTCTGGTTTTACTACAGCTCTCAGGATACACGTATCACCAGCAACCTATCAGATGCTGTCCGATTACTACCCGTCCTTCAAGCTTGAGTGTCGTGGTGAGGTTGATATGAAAGTACGTATATTTGATCTCTCTTGGATTTCAGTAACACTGACATATTTACCATCTGTTTTTTTTATAAATTCTCCCATTTTAAAAATTTCTCTCGGGTATTTTCGGGAACCTTTAAAACATTTCTTTCAAAGAATGTTTGCTGCCATATCGTCGTTTCTTTCGTAGGTAATAAACAAAATGGAGGAATTCCTTTCAGAGATCATTAGCTCTCTTGAAACTATTCTTATTGCTGAGGTTACTCAATTCTTTTCCAGATGTTTTACTGAAGACCACTGGCCTGCTTTTTAAGGAGTTTTTCAGTGAAAAATAGTTATGTTTTAATTATGTATCCCATGCCTTAAGAATACACATGTAAGGAACAACGTAATTGTGGAGAAAACATTTCCTCTCTTTCGGAGAGACAAAATTGTTACAACTGGTAACGTTTTTAGTCAGAGTACAAAGGACAAGATAGGTAATTATAAAAATGCAATTAAAGTAAATCCACAATAGTATGTCTGTTTGATTTTGTTATTTAAAATATAAAGCAGATAGCTTTCCATGACCTGCACGGTCCTCCTTGTCAGTCTGACTAAAATTACAAAAAGAGACTATACAAAAACTTTTTTTTTTTGACTTATTTACAAATAGGTTGTTTGAAGATGGGTAGTTGGCTCTTCATGTTATCCCCTTATTCTCTAACAGCAAACCAGCTAATCGCCTAGATCTTCTAAGTGGCAGTTCGGCTCTTGAATCCCATGGAATGAGGAGATAACATGAAGAGCCAACTACCCATCTTCAAACAACCTATTTGTAAACAAATAAAAAAACAAAGTTTTTTTAGTCTCTTTTTGTAATTTTAGTCAGATTGACAAGGAGGACCGTGCAGGTCATCGAAAGCTATCTACTATTGTGGATTTACTTTTTCATTTTATTGACTCATGTGATTGAGTTTTCTTTGAATGCAATTAAAGTCACAAAATAATAAAAAATATCCTATTCCCAAAGAAGCAACACTTCTTCCAATATTCGGTAATGTTGCCTCCAAAAAGGAGAACAACAATCCTGACCAGATATAACAAAAGCAAAAGTAATAGAACAGAAAACTCTTGTCTTGGTCTATTTATGGGAATTAACGGCCCACTGACAAAAGTACAATGCGCATTTAAATTCTTTTAATGAAAGATTCTAATCTATTGTTTCACTTATGCAGATTAAAACCTCTACAATTCTTAATAATATACATATCTAGTCTCCGTTTTCCAGTATTTCTTGCAGTTAACGCATATTTTCTGTGTACCTAATTTGTGCGTATCATGCTGGATATTTGTTGCAACAACATTATATTGCTATCTGCTCTTTAATATTGATGGTCTCCTTTGCCTTAGTAAGTTAGCTGTTTCACTATAAACTTTTATCACTCATATTAAACGATCTTTATAAAAGGACTATTACTGGTAGATGTATGATTGATGATATTCTTGACTTTAGACACCAAATATTGAGTTAAATAAATACTTCTTTCAAATACCATTAAGAAAATACTAATTTGAATTACCATTATATTGTTTATAGCTGGTGAGGAGAGATTAATTTTCCTTGCAAATCCTTCTCCTTTTTTAGTCTTGGATTTTTTGTCTAGCGAGACAAAATCCTTATGTGATATCTGTGCTTCTTAAAAACTGACAATAAATGCTTTATTTCTTAGTTAAGATTGTTCATTTGGCAGACGTTTTAGGCTAAGAAAAATACATTTATAATTGGATTTATTTCAACACTCATGAAGACACGATATAGCATGTTTGTCGTACACGTATCTGTGTATATATATATTTTTTTCAAGTAATTTCATTACAGTGAAACTGTGTCAAGTGAGCCCATTTATATACTGAGGACCAACTTTGCAATATATATAAATATAAATATAATATAATATATATATATATATATATATATATATATCTATATATATATATATATATATATATAATACATATATAATATATATAATATATATAATATATATATATATATATATATATATATATAATATAATAATAATATATAAATAAATAATAATATATATATATAATATATATAAATAATAATATATATATAAATAATATATATGGGTTCACTTTACACAGTTTGACTTGAAAAAAATAAATTTAAACAAAAAATTCTAAACTAAACATGAATTGCATACCTCATACTGGCAAACAAAAACTAAGTGTAAGTTGATGAGACTACGGCATTCCCATGCCACTACTGTATTAGACTCTCACATGTTGCTTTTTGTAGCCCCTCCAAAAGTTCAAAAATATTTCTTCCCACGACTGCCTATATTATATATATTATAATAATCTAGACAGAATAAACAAAGATTGTTGTACGACCGTACATTCCCTCTTCTTAGGCCTCTTGATTCTGAGTGAGCTTAAGCTGAGAGACTGACTTCTGGATTCCAGGTTTAAAGTGATTCCAGGTTTAAAGTGGAACTTTGTTAGCTAAAAAAATATATTGCAAGACATTGATCAATTATCTTTGTCTACCTCTGAAAACCACGAATTATTGCAATGGTTATTCAGTTTATTTTCTGCAAACTAACGGTCCTGAACAACCTTAAGATAGTGTGTTAGTAAACCACACTATACTGTTTTTTTTCCATTTGTCCATCCACCTGTGGTGTTTGCGCATCCTATTTCGAATTTTAACAGTGTAATTCGCATACAGTAAATTATTAAAACACTTCTCAGTTGCAAATGTACATCCAGATATTCTTTTATTTACCTAAAACTTACACAAAGCGTAACTATTTACAGCCCGAGACGCAGTGTTACCATGCAAAAACACCACAGGCGGATGGACAGATGGAAAAAAACAGAGTATAGTGGGTTGGATTTTTTTTTTTTTTTCGTTCAAGGAAAACATCCTTTCACAGAGTATATTTTCAAGGGTAGCTAGTTGGTATGTCTTAGATGATTCTGACTCAGATGATGATGCCTCTTCAACAATAACTTGGATTTTTTGTCAAATTTAAGAATAATAGTTATAAGTTTAAATTGTCAAAACTTAGCATGCAATCTACCAGTTCAAACATTGTCACAATCACAATCTGAAATCTTTCAATTAATTTTTATGTGCAACATATGAATTACTTTTGTGAGTATGCTTTATTTAACTTGAGATGAAGCAAAAGAAAAAATATTTTACTCTGTTGATAAAGAAGGCACTTTGTGATCAAGAACACTGCGTATGTGTAACATATTTACAGGCTGCCCTTAGAATTGAATTGAATATAGAAATTAGGCCAAAAGCTAAGCACGGGAAATTGACAGCAAAAGGTTTGAAAGGTGTAACAGGAGGATAACCTCGCAGTTTCACTATGCATCAATTGTAAGGAGTGTGTGGAAAATAAGGTGGAAGAAAGAATATGAAGGAGGTACGGTAACAGAAAAGAAAGGGGTTGCATCTAGGAGCCAAAGGCACGCTGCAGAGAACCTTCAAGTAATGCCTACAGTGCACTGCATGAGGTGCACTGATGGCACTACCCCTCTATGGGGGCTGCCCTTAGAGCAAGAGCCCTTGCTAGCACGAGGCTGACTTTATCTCAGACGAACAAACGTATAATTCATTTATCATCCACAGAATATGCACAAGGTAAACTTGCTCAGACGATTTAAGAGATAGTACTCAGGCAACTCTGACAATTGATTAGCACAAGCATAAACAGTACACGAAATAAATAGCAATCACAGACTTCAAAAGGCAACACTGAAGGACTTGCCCCAGTACCCTCAGTCCAATTCTACCTTTGGAATAACTTCTACTCAAGGGTAATTATGATTCACATGTGCTTTCCCTGAAGCACTTGATCACAATTCCCATAGGGTGTTAGTCCTTCCAAAGGTATAGAGAGAACTCGATATGTAATGATATTTGTGGGTTGATGTTTGAGTGTGGAAAAATAGAAGTCAAGCATGTGTGTGTGACATGAAATTCACACACACACACACACATGCATATATGTGTCTTTGACATAAATTCACACACACCTCTGGACGCACTAAGACATAGCAAGGCAGCCAAGGTGGAACACACACCCACGCAGAAAGGCAGCCAAGGTGGAACACACACCCACGCAGAAAGGCAGCCAAGGTGGAACACACACCCACGCAGAAAGGCAGCCAAGATGAAACACACACCCACGCAGAAAGGCAGCCAAGGTGGAACACACACCCACGCAGAAAGGCAGCCAAGGTGGAACACACACCCACGCAGAAAGGCAGCCAAGGTGGAACACACACCCACGCAGAAAGGCACCAAGGTGGAACACACACCCACGCAGAAAGGCAGCCAAGATGAAACACACACCCACAGAAAGGCAGCCAAGATGAAAACACACACGCAGAAAGGCAGCCAAAGGTGGAACACACACCCACGCAGAAAGGCACCAAGATGAAACACACACCCACCGCAGAAAGGCAGCCAAAGATGAAACACACACCCACGCAGAAAGGCAGCCAAGGTGGAACACACACCCACGCAGAAAGGCAGCCAAGATGAAACACACACCCACGCAGAAAGGCAGCCAAGATGAAACACACACCCACGCAGAAAGGCAGCCAAGATGAAACACACACCCACGCAGAAAGGCAGCCAAGATGAAACACACACCCACGCAGAAAGGCAGCCAAGGAAATTTATACAATAGATACCATATTTGCAATTGTTTCGCCAAGAGTAATTTGGGAAGTGTAATAACATTGCCCAGTTAGTCAAATTGCAATCACATACATAGTTATTACTAAAGTACATATTTTAAATCACACTGAATGGCTTATTATTTTTCTTTAAATCCTGATGTTATGTATAACCCCATACTGATGAATGAGATTTTACAAATTGAAGTTAATACTAACTTTTGTTTTTCTTTTTAGGGAAAAGGTCGAGTAACAACATACTGGTTGCTGGGAATGTACGAAGATACTGCTTAAACGTCGTCTCTTTCTCCTTCTCTCGTACTTTTCCTACCATCATTTCAAGCTCCCTGACTATCAGCGTTTCATCATTGTAAGTGTTTATCAGTCATTCTACATCTGACACAATAACTTGGCCTTTTAGTACAAAATGGATTGGTATAACTTCATCTAAATCGGTGTTTCCTTATTTACTGTAGAGTATTACATAAGTTAGACCTGCTGGACTGATTGGTCTTTACCTCCATATCAGGAATAATCGACTACCCTCTCCCCCTTTCTCTCTCTCTCTCTCTCTCCTCTCTAAGATGGTAAAATTCATCTCTGATGCTTGAAATTAAACTGGTCTTGATGAACTTGTTCCTATGCATTTCTTACTTTGTAGAACGTAATGTGTATGCCAGCATTTTTTTGTGTAACAACAATATTCTGCAGGTTACGAACTCCGTGTTAACTATCACAATTTACTAGACATAAACATAGTACACTAAAAAAATAACAATTACAATAGTCTATAACAATCTGCATTACCAACAGTTTTCCACTGTATATGCAAACATGAAAATTTTTTTTAAATCACTAGCAGTGAATTGGTATTTTTGTGCTTAACACAGATTGTCTTGACAACTTTACTTATTCATTTTACAAGACAAGTGAGGTAGTTAATATCCCTAAATACATACAGTGACCCTTTTAGTCTCTTCAACTTTGTTGCTGATATTTGAAGAATAGGGGCAATTCTTTCAATCATTTTCTTTAAATCATAGTGAAGTCTATTTCAGTTTTTAAGTCCTCATATATTATGTTTGTTGCGTTATAATATCACAATTTTTGGAAGTAAATTGTATTTTTCCTAACTATACAAACCTGAGGTCCTTTACATAAGGAATTACTTTCGGCGTAGCTGGAATTACGGCCGTTAAATTCTTGAACAAGGTGGTTAGGCAGTAACTATCATGTGGCAGGCAGGTAGGCTATCCTGCCCGGATGTAGACACTCCACTTTGCCTTTCGGCCCAGGTTCAGATTGAGGGGTGGCATGAGGTGGGCATGTATGTAAAGAACCTCAGGCTTGCATAGTTAGGAAAAATACAATTTACTTCCAAAAAGTGTGATTTGTTCCAACACGATATACAAACCTTCAGTCCTTTACATAAGGAATACTCACTGATTGGTGGGAGGAATCTGAGTGAGCCTCTAGAACTGACTGGAGTTCTACACACCTAGGCTACTCCTCCTGGTTGTAAGAGCAAGGAGGAGCGCCCTGCCTCTGACAACTTGATCGGAGTATAGGAGCTGCATGATCAAGAGTCAGACTTCTGGGCCTTTTCGAAATGAGTGAGGAATCGTAGCTCATCCGAAAATGGGCTGTGAAGAATATTCAGTGTCGGAGGCATTAATGCAAAGTTCTGGGAAGGGTTGGATTACTGCCAGTCTCCTTCCTAGCCTTGCTAGAGAAAGGAGTGGGATTGCTTCTATGATTCTGATAAGAAACATAAAAAGGATGCTTTATGTATAAGCTTACTGCATCAATCGTCTGACCAGCCAGTGTAAGTTCGAGTCCTATCCTCAACCCAAAGGAAGAGGAGTGGAAGGACGAGGTGGGGAAGGTAGAGAGGCCAGTCACTCTCGCATCCTTACCTCTAGAACAGCACACCATAGGCAAGATGCAACTTGTCCTCTTGAAGGAGCTGGGTAAGCAAACACAACCTGCAGGCATCCACCACTGGTCCAAGGAAATGAGGTTTCAAGGACCTGTGGGTAGGTCCGAAGGGAAAGATAAATATGGTCACAATGACCTTATCTATCTTCCTGTCCGACATATTCTTCGGAGTGATGACAAGTACCCATCCACTGGACTATCCAACTCCAGAGAAGTCTCTCACGGTCTCGTAATATTAAGCAGCGGATAAAGACACCGACACTCCATGGTGGGTGTCGATCCTTATGGGTACAGGAACATGCCAATAGGACAAAGTAATGACTGATCTGGATCAACCAATACAAAGTCCACAGTGTAGCTCATGACAGTCTCGGACTCTTCAACAGCTGCCGACTGACTGCGCTCGGTGTGAGGTGAGCAGTCATGCATCTGAGATGTAGTCACATGACACTCTCCTTTTGAAGGGTTATGCTGAGAAACCATACAAATCATCTATCTTGTTCGCCACCGATGTTGGGAGACAAGATGATGATTCTCTCAAGGCATGTGTCCATCAGACGAAAGTCAATTGCCTTCTAGAGACTGAGGTCCCTGATGGCAAGACAGAAGTTCTCATAGTAGTTGAAGCTCAACTAAGGAGAAACAATACTATATGCCAGTGAAAGACTGAGGTGAATGCGGGCCTACGTCTTCACAGCTGAATCAAGAGAAGTTAACTCTCCAGATTCTGAACGTAGAAAAAGTCCCGTTGATGACACCAACCAGTGAAGACGGCTTTAATCCCTGTTGTTTTACAGAGGACTGAAAACGCTAAGCCACTATTTCATTGCTGTTCAGTGAGAAGTCAGAGTTTGCAGTGAATGTTGAGTGGCTTTCAGTAATGAAAACACAGGGATTGTACTACCTGAAGAACCACTTCTCATGGGCTGGATCAGGGAGGACATTTCAATTACTTTGAAGTAGAGCTGGCAGGTTGGGGAACAGGCAAAGTCTTCCGTTATTCATCTACTACTTGGGGTGAACAAAGAAATATTTGCACATCTACGAATTACAAGATGTATTTAGAGGACAAACTCACATACCCGTAGAGTTAATTACAGTATGTGCTTACACCTTGGACAATTCAACTGATAACAGAAGCATGTCACTAGAAAAATATACATAGTATATTTGTAGGTTCCTGTACATAGACCTCCAGCCTAAATTCTCTTCCTTTCGAGGAACAAGAATAAGGACTGGAAGCCGACCTCCTTCATTCTGTAATGAAAAGAGCAAAGGTGAAGTTTTCCCGAAGGAAGACTTCGACGATGATAACAGGATACCGAAGACAACTAGTTCAAGCCGAACTGGATGTTCCCAAAACAGTAACACTGGAGAGGCATTCAAACTCTCGGTGCTATCCATCCTGAATGGATTGACGTATGTTCGGTAAAATCCTAGGATTGAACCAAAAACATAGTCTCTCGGGTTCAAATTCCGAGGAGTAAACTCCACCGAATTCCTCTTATTTCCTTGTTTCATTCTGGTATAACCAAGAAGTAAAGAGGAGCAAACTCCACCGAATTCCTCTTATTTCCTTGTTTCATTCTGGTATAACCAAGAAGTAAAGGGAAAAAAAGAGAGGAGGATTGACTGTTATTGCCCGTTCTTCTCTATCCCGGGGGTGACCGCCTACTGAGGCGACGGACCGTCAGGTCCATCCAGGCTGAGCCGCTCCCGAGATATTCTTCCTTCAGCAGCAGTACTTCCTTCGAACACTAGAAATTCCAGGAATATGAGCATTCAGCGAGATTCCCGATTATCATAGTAACAATTTTCAGGAATTCTCGTCTTGGCCACTCTGGACCATGGTCTCGCCCAAGTGTTTGGAGATCATCGAAGACAAAAACACTGAGAGAGTGCTAGAAACTCCAAAGAATTTCGTCAGACGATCATCGGGTGGTGGTCCTCTGATTCCCGTAGAAATTGAGGAGGAATGGGCAAGATCCTTCTTTAACGACAGGGACTTTCGTCCGGTAGGACCCAAAGGTCCCTCCAGGAATGCAGTCCCCGACGCGGAATCCTACGGAGAACGCTCTGCAGGATCCCTCCCATTCCCATCGCAGCCATAGGAAGAGAGGGAATGGGGGAGGAAGATTGGAAGCTCTTGCTCACCTTGCCAGTGGAACTAGCAGTCGGAGAAGCGAGTTACGGGCAGCCATCAACCTCTGGTGATGGCCGCTCCAAGTCTAGGAAAATGTTACCGTCTGGAGAAAACGTTTTCCCGAAGAGGGTTACGAAACTCGTACTGTAGGCGAAACGTCTGCCGCCACTGTGACCATCGTCTGCGTGGGGCTAAGTGTGCACCTGACAGGAGAGAGCTGATACTGTCCTCCGACGCGTCCCAGTCCTTGTCGAGGTTGAACCTCTCAAGAGGACCGAAGGGGGAGCCCACACCGGTCTCTGCGTGCGCGATCCAGTGGGACTGTCACGTGAACAGCGGTGATGGTCACTCTGTGAGTCTAGGAAAGAATCATCGTCCTCGCCAGCCCCCACGATCTCCTCCAACCACTTGAGCGTAAGATCTGTTAACACAAGTAGAGAGGCGGCTGTAAAGACTATCACAAAAAGTGGGTTTATATATTAATTGAATTTAATATTAATATCAAACACCGTATATACATATTTATTTAAAAACAAAAATAAACCAGAGCGATCCCACCGGGAAAAAAGATCAACGACCAGTCAGCCAGAGCTCACAAACACATGTCTTCATCGGAAGATGGCAGGAAAGCAAAGTGGTGTGTTTAACTTTACATCCGGGCAGGCTAGGCCTACCCGCCTGCCACACGGTAGTTACTGCCTAACCACCTTGTTCAAGAATTTAACGGCCATATTTCCAGCTACGCCGAAAGTAATTCCTTATGTAAAGGACCAAGGGTTTGTATATCGTGTAGGAACAACGTAGTTTTAGAATATAAATAAATTATGTGAATTTTTTTTTAAGAAGTTTAAATTATTATTAGTGCAAAAAATTGCCTTTGTGTGAAAAAAATGAGTGCGGTCAGAGAAAAGAATGAACTAAAATTATTAATCTATATACCTAACTGTAAAGTTTTGGTTCTTATGAATATTTCCAGATACGTACCCTGAATCAGAATTGCCTAAAACTTAAAAGTACAGTATCTAATGGCGTTTATTTTTAAAAGACTTACAAATTGTGATATTTATGTCACGGTTACCGTTGCATGTCTCAGATTTTGTGGTTTGCCTGATTAATCTTTCAGAACTACTATATAACAAACAGCAACAATTAGCCTCTGATGACAAATGGTTAAATGGTTTTATGTATTTTTTTTAAAATAATTGTACTACACATTTCCTTTTGCCTCCAGTTTGAATTCTTAAATTATCAGAATTTTGTACAGGTCCCATTCTGACTAAATTATGGATTATGTGTTATTCTATTGTACTATAAATATCTAAGAGTTTTGATAATTAGGACACCTACATTCGAATAATATAAGGTTTGATTCAGTAAATAAACCATTTCAGGTCCGTGGGATATACTGAAGCATTGCAATCTAGCCACTACCCCAGGGACAGTATGTACTTGGTGATTTGAGAAGAGGAAAAGGGTTGTCCCATAACAGATATAAATCTGGCAATGGTTAGTACATTCTTATTTAGTTTAACTAAAAAATTGGACTTGAATCTTCATAAGAATGATACTTAAGAATCAGTTGTTCTTTGCCAGTGAGAAATTCATTTTATCAGTACAGTAGAGGAGAATACCTTTTACTATGACAAAATGACAAATTTTTAATCAATTTGTATTTTTCATAACTAACAAACCTTAGGTCTTAACAATAGGATAATCTTCTAGCGCCAGCAGGCAACTCATTTGTATACGAGGTGGAGGCTGGTCACTGACCACACTTGGAAGCTTGAGACGCATTAATCTTTCTTCCCTCCAAGGAAATGAGAGGGGTGGATAGAGGTGGGCAATCAATGTTAAGACCTCAGGTTTGTTAGCTTTGAAAATTACAAATTGATTAAAAATTTGTCATTTGTTTATACAAGGAACAAACCTTCGGTCTTAACAATAGAATAGACTTATACTTGGAGGGAGGTATAAGTTCCTTGAACTTGTTTTTTTGTTTGTATAGATTTTTTACGTTGCATGGAACCAGTGGTTACTCAGCAATGGGACCATACGTGACTTCCGAACCACGTTGAGAGTGAACTTCCATCACCAGAGATACACATCTCTCACACCTCAATGGAATTAAACTTACGGCCACCAAGGTGGCAGACAAAGACCATACCGATCACGCCACTGAGGCGCAAAGTTCCTTGAACTGACTGGGGATTCAGCCCACCTGACCAGTCTTCCTAGAAGTATGAGTTCTAAATGAGGGGTCAGAGCCTGTGAGAGAACAGATATGCGAATATCTAAAAACTCAGCCTGCTGGAATTAAACACAGATAAAGAGAACTACATCTGTTCAAGCAACAAACCATGCCACAAGGGCTTTGTCATCACTCCTCCCTGAAGTCTTTCTTTACATGAATTTACTTCTCTCTAACCCTCTAAGTTTTGGTTTGCTCTTTTAAGGACAATTTAATGTCTATTCACCATTGAGGACATCCTGTGGCTGAGTACATTGTTGGCTTAAGTGTTTCATTGGTCTTTTTAATTTGTATAAGTGCCAGGTGCAGTTACCTGTCAGTAAAATGAGTAGTCCATTATATAACTGCTTTATTATATAGTACTACTATGTACTAGTTACACAATTATTTATTAAAAAGAAGGTAAATTTTTGTAAAGGGAGAGATATAGATGATGGACAACTGGACTACCATGCTTGAATATAGAATAAACAGTTAGGCCTTGAATACAATTTAGTGGGCAAATATACAAAATATTAAAAAATGTTGTAAGTAATGGTGAAACATGTACCTAAGCCTCCGAATGTAAATGATACTAAAGATGTCTTGCTTTGTTCAAGGGTGCGAGAAGACAGAGCAGAATAGCACCAACTTCAGAAGTCGAGAAAAGAAGGACTATGATCAAGCTTCTTCAGTGGTTGAACAGATTTCCGGAAGCCAAGGTGCCAAGATCAACTGTCCTTATTTGCTGACTTTAGCAGTTAAATTGTTTGTAATTACATCGATCTTGCTTAGGATGTGTCTGGTTGATCACTGTACTGAATGTTCTACTGCTATTCATGTACCTGCACTGCATGACACTAGGCCCTTTGTTGACCATGGCACTACTGTGGTGTCATTATTACACTGAGGAGTGTCTAATCTTTGGATCTTGAGTCACAGGAAAGTCTAAAAAGAACTGCTTAAATTCTGAGAAAGGAAGTGTAGGATCCTGCCATCGTGGTCAGTGTTTCAAAGAATGAAAAATCTCTGGAGGGATGATAGTATAATCATGGCACTACCGTGGCGCTGTTGCTATCAGAGGAGTGCCTATTCAGACCCTGAGACTCCTGATACTGTTTTAAGATACACATTACATTCTCACCCTCTCAGGTTGTGGATGAACTGGTTGATAGTCCGTTCCCTGAGACGACAACCTCCCCCAACCTTCCATTAAAAGTAGCTAAAGGAGGGGAAGACCGTTCTAGAAGAGCAACTCCATTCTGGGAAAAATAATCCCATTGTAGTCAAAACTGAATCAGTAACATCACCAATGTGAAAATATACTAGAAAGTGAAAGAAGAGGAAACATGCTAGGACTCTCTTTTTTTACTCTGGGAGAAAGAACCTTCCATAAAGAGACGATCAGCAAACTGTAGCTTCATCAATATATCTTGGATATGCCATATTATACAATGAATAGAACGAGACAATCAACAATGTATAATGACACATTTTACTTTTGTCTGTCCTTGGTTTATTGACACATAAATCATGCAGCTGCATTCTCTGTCCTTAGGGAGCAACCGTTTAAGTAGGAGAGGCTCCAAGCCTACTTCCATAGACAGGGAGAATAAAATAAAAAATATATCCATAAAAACAACCAAGGAGAGTTGTTCGTGTGACATTGCACGTATGAATAGCAGACACACACGTCACGTTGCATGTAGTATAGCAGACGGATGTGTCATGATGCATGTTTGTATAGTATTAGTTTTTCCAAGCAGACATAGATGACATAGATGTGTCCTGCTGCATGTACATATAATTCCTTCGAAGCCGGAAAAGACTTGATTAGTTGCAAGCAGTCACAGACATGACATTGCACATAAGTGTTGTCTGTGTCACGGTGCACAACAATGCACATTAGTGTTGTCTGTGTCACGCAGCACATACATACATTTTTCCTTGGAGAATGTAGTTTGACAGGGACTTTGAAATTGTATTGACGTTGTTGCCGCCACAGACATGATTTGTTGCACATACATACAATCCTTCCAAACTGACACAGACATGACATTCCACTTATGTGTATGACTGCGTCACGCCAACAGGTGTTGAACACAGCAACTTGGCACTATTCCCAAAAGAACTGCTGGGGAAGATAAGGCACATGAAGAATGCTGCACTGATGGAAGACGAAGAAGGACGCTCGACTTCTATCACATATCCAACAATAAAGAAACCTGAGGGGTGAAATAGCACTTGCAGTTACAACACAGCTACGAAGAACTCACACTAGAAAGGAGGAGCAACGTGGCATTCCTTCGAAGCAAGATATGGATGTCTCATGTTGCACAGGTGTGTTAAGCCGAGCATGGCTGGCAGATGAAGACAACCTGGGAGAGGGCTGTAGTGATGGAAGACACAAACGACTAAGGAGAAGGCACGACTTCTGCTGCAATTCCATCAACAATAGGCACCCAGGAACTAACTGTTCCCAAGGAAGATATCCGACTGTGAAAGGAACTTCCTGGACAGGATAAGAGACACAAAGGGATGAAATCTTGTCTATTCCAAGAAACCCTCATCATCACAAGAATGAAGGAGGGGGGAAGGGAGCAAGCCTTTAAACACAACCCCACCCTCCCCCAGCAGGGCAAGAAACAAGACAGGAACCATAGATATGAGCTCCCACTGGTCCTGGAGAGCAAGTCGGGGCCAAAACACACTGTCAAAGATCTTGCAACATCAACCTCCGTATTGAGGGAGAGGGGGAAAACTTAATAGGTTTCGGCAAGAAGTATCCTTGTATGACTGAATACAAAACCTTTGCCGGTAAACACGAAAAACCCACCTTATATCCAGCCTCTCAATCTAAACATTTGAAAGACTAATACATTACAACATTCTAAGAAATTGTGTAGTCGAAAATAAAAACATTTTCATGATAAAGCATTTCACAACAAGGAGAAAAAGAATGTCAAAGAGGGAAATTCTTTAAACTCTCCACAGTTATATTATAGTAAAATAAAGCAGATTACACAAAACAAACACAAGGAAATGTGTTGGGTTTGGGTAAATACAAAAAAGTAAGTAAAATGATATATTAGGAGAAAGGCTCCCAAACCTTTAAAAGGCTAAAACAAGTCAGTAAGGCTACATAGCAAAAATAAATGAATCTTTTATTAGGGAGACAGAAAAATATAGAAATAAATGCTTATCAAAATATGCAAAGTATAAAAAAATACAAACATACTATTATAAAAACAAATACAGATACTCAAACCCAGAGGAGAAAAGTCGAACGGCAGGTCAAGAGAAAAGAAACGAACATCTAAATGGGATGGCTTAGAACTGATAGTACACGGACTTGGTGGGTGGTGCTTTTGCCCCCTACCATCTGTACTATTACCATAACTACCTTGTAGAAGTTTAAAGACTTACGGTTTGCATTTGTTCAGGATCAAATATACATTAAGCTTAAAAAACAGTTTCACATACACCATTGTTATATTTTTATGCTATATTATGAATCCATTAGAGCTTTGTAAATGAGAAAAAACTAAATAACAGCGTGGTAACAAGCCGAGTTCAACTGGTATGCAAATATCACAGTAACAACATATATATAAAAATTGAAAATTGTACAGTAGTACCTCGAGATACGAAATTAATCCGTTCCGAGGCGCCCTTCGTATCATGAGGTTTTCGTATCTTGGACCACATTTTACATGTAAAATGGCTAATCCATTCCAAGCCCTCCAAAAACACCCCAGTATATTATATTTCCAGGCCTAAAACACATGTTCTAGGGTTAGATGCCGATCCGACGGAAGAAATATGACTCCAAAAAGGCAAAATAATGTACATACTTGAGTAATATTCAACTGCATGTAATGTTCAACCCCATTTTTACTGCATATATTAGGACTTTAGCATATGTCCCTTAGCAATAAGCCAAGCCTATGTTAGCGGTGGCTACTGTAGCCTAGTCTATGATTCTCACATCTAAACTTAAGAAGCTAAAAGCTTAGAATATGCCAATAAAATGTATAAATAATCAGTATGTACTCATTTCAAATAATTATTAATTAATCATTAATTATAATACACAAACAAACAAACAAACAAACCTTCCAACCGATTGTTTACATTCAGCTCTTACTGTCTTACGAGTACCGAACGAACGCCAAGCAATCACTTTTCCTAGGACACAGTAAGCCATAAATTTTCATTAGTATCTCTCTTCAACTAATGAAACTACCAAACAGTATAATAACCATTCATTTCTTTTCTTTATTCTATCTTTACCTAATGGAGATACCAAGTTACTGACAGCTATAATGAAACATATACATAAGTAATATTGAAACAGAAGAAGAATTCTGAAAAATACGTATTTGTTGGCAGTCTGATTTATTTTATATTTTATGATATCTAATTCACAATTTTTTTTATTAAATGTATTGCATGTACTCATTTCAAATAATTATTAAGTAACCATTAACTATAATAAACAAACAAAAACAAAAGCTTCCAAACTTCTGTTTACATCCAGCACTTACGAGTATCAAACGATCTCCAAGCAATCACTTTACACAGTAAGCCATAAATTTTCATTCTCTCTCTTCAACTACTGAAACTACCAAACAGTATAATAACCATTCATTTCTATTCTTTATTCTATCTTTACCTAATGTTTTTTTATTAAATGTATTGCATGAATAAGTTTTTCAATTTACAGCATCCTTTTACCAATAGAATACTTAAAGCACAAGGGGTAGATGCTGACCAATAGGAGAGCAGGATCTTATGGGATGACTAGCATCAGGAACCAATGGGAGAGCGGGAGGATGGTGGCGAGTTTACTCAGTTTGCGGCGCGGGAGTTTTAAAATTGTTCTCGGTGGTCCAGGCGAATCTCGGGACTTTACAGCAACAACCTTTTGTATCTTGAAAACTTTTCGTATGTAGAGCTGTAAAATTTTTCGTATTTGCTTTCGTATCTCGAGTTTTTCGTAAGTTGAGCCTTTCGTATGTCGAGGTACCACTGTATCTTAATATAGGTTCAGTGATAAAACTCATGCTGTGCGAGATACTATTTTTATTCCCTGCGATACAATATCATGGTCAAAGAGGAATTTCTCTTAATCCATGTCCTAAAGAAAGCTCTGCAAATAACTTCCACTATGAGTACTGAACCATAATAACTAAACAATAACTATGCTGTACTATCATCATACAGCGCTGAACTTCCACTACAAATACTGAACAATAAACAATAACTATACAGTGCATCCCACGACGGCATGATGCTAACTGAAAATCTGTGATAATAGGGCTGATAGGCAGGTTATTGTCATCAGTAAACAAGTGCTGTAATACCAGATCGCAGATAACCAGGGACTGCCTGTACTATTATAACCACAACTTTGATCTATCTGTATACATACTATATGGGATTAATCTTTTGTGCTGTGCCGGCGCTGTTTTTGTCACATTTTCCGGTGTAAACCAATTTACTTCTTGGGCTGAACATATTTTCTTAAACAATGGATGGCACTAGAGTGGTTACTAGGCTGGACCTAAGGATGCACCCCTCTGCTATGTGATCCCTATAGCTTTAATTCAAGAGTAATATTTCCCAGGTTCCCAACATTTATGCATGGTATGTAAACAGAATGGTTACATAGATGTTTCATATAATTGTAGTTTTAAGTTTTCCACCGATGTTAATGTCGGGTATATGGTGCAGAGGTAAATGCTTTTCTGTGCATAGAAAGGAATGTTATACCTGATTCCACATAGTATAATTGATCCTTTTGGCGGGTTCGTTGATTTGATTAATCAATGAAGTGTCTTATTTTTGAGCTTGTAAAATACAGAACTATATTAATATACATAGGTCAGTTACTTACGGTAAGTAGTAACTCAAAAAAGTCACATCACACACTTGCCAGTGACAGAAAACATTGTTCACAGTTAAGAAAGATTTAAGGTTATAACTGTTGTCATTACATTAAACATTAATCTTTCAGTTACTATGTCAGTACATAAAATGTTAAAAAGTGGTGTTACTAATGTGAGTTAATAACACTACTTTTTAATACACAATTTTTACATTACAAATTACTGCTAAAATTTATAAAGTTCCCATAGAAATACAAGCCATTGTTTTTCATAGGAGACCTCCTCTTACATGGATGGGCAATTCATGCAACTCACTGGAGTTGAACACCACCATGGAGTTACATGCTCCCAGTTGCACTTGCAAGCAGATGTCACAACTCCTGTAACCAGTTTGGTGAAATGGTTGACAAGGCAGCTTAATTCTGGCTATTACCAAGTAATGTGTTGAGAATAAGGTGTACCATCCCCCTCCCACTCCCTCTAAACTGACTCCATTGTGTATTAAGGCTAAGAAGCTCCTCTCAAAAGATAGATAAGGCTAGAAGTAGAGTCCAATCACTCGACATTCACACCCCCACTTACACACTAAGCTTTATTTATTTGGCTATGACACTTACCTGTCTGAAACAGAGCTGAGAGCTTAAACAACTTGGGAATAGCCAGCACAGGCCCTAAGGAGAAAGTATACTGAAATCCCTCAGGTAAAAGTAATCTGTCTACACAAGACATTTGTCCTCATTACCTGAAATACCATAAAGTTCTTGTGAAAAGGGAAGGATGGCCCAGTTCCCAAGTTCAAGGAAGCATGGAGGCTAACCTCCTCATAGGAGTCACAGGTCATCTTGATCACCTAATAATGCCAGAAAGAAAGGGTGTTCTTACACACCACCGTCTTCCGCTTACTTGTACTAATGAAAATTATACACAGTATAATAATACCGGGCAAAACAGCATCTCATCTGATAACCACCAACAAAGTCTCAGAGGAATGGGATTCAGAAACTCCTGAATTTCTTGCTTAGAACAAGAAAATGAGACACCATCACTCCATGTAACAAACAAAATAGGACAGGCCACTCAGCTCCTCACCATTTTTGCAAAGGTCAAAGCTAGGAGAGGAGACAGTTTAGAGAGGAAGGTCTCTGTCCATAGCGCCCAAGAGGCTCAAAAGGTGTCCTGGTTAGGCTCCATGGAACAAGGGACAAGTCCCACTTTGGAGGCTCAAGTTCCTGAGGGAGGCAAGAATGCTCACAACTTCTCATTAGCATAGATAACTCCATCAAAATGGAGAAATCTAGCCCCCTTCAGCTTAAAGACCTGTGACAATAACTGAATGATAGTTCCTCTTTACTAAAAAGAATGAAAGGAGCTTGTCTCGGAGTAACTAGATGAGCAAGTCTGTGATCTGTCTCGGAGTAACTAGATGAGCAAGTCTGTGATCAGCTAAAGACACTTTTATGACATCAATCACAAAAGATAGCCCACTTTCCCTGACACGCATTTGTTAAGGAAGGACAGAGGTACTGCCTCACAGTCCTGTAAGAAAAGCTTACTACCAAGATTTCAGTCACAGAAAATGATCCCGAAGTCTAAGTACACTCCCCACCAGTGGCCACACGTGGGAGGAAGGCAGTCTTAGCATCTTATTCCTACATCTTCACCTTACTTCCTTTTCAGGGAAAAGAATGAGTTTGAAAGGGACAGCTTCCATGTCTATGTGATCCCAAAAAACCAAAGAAATCATTGGTACCTCTCTAATCTATTGCTAAACTTGGTTGTAAATGGTCAATGGCAAAGACCAATTCCAGAACAAATCATTCTGGGGGTGAGCATAAAAAAAAAATATATTGAGCCTAGCTCTGACATTTTTATCTGGCACACTCTTGATTCCGTGTGTACCCCATAAATGGATTGGTGCTGACCAGTCTCGGACACGTTACAAAACTCTGAATGACTCCAGTCGACCTTATAACCAAGTCATTGAGGGAACCAGAGAGGGAGGTGTAGAATACATTTGAGCTGATCCAAAGACCGAAGAATAGACAGTAGATGAAGGCCACGGTCAATCTGTAGAAAGAGGAGACAACATTGTACACGTCCAGAAGAATGGTTGTATAACATGGTCATGAAAAAATCTACTAGTATGAGAGAAGTGGGCCCGGCCGCATTAATGGGACGGGATCATCCCTAGTACGTCGGGAACGGTCTTGGCCAGGTGAGGGAGACTGAAGTTGCTCCTCAGACACAAGGACAGGAAAAGTCGCGATCAGGTGAGGTTGGCTGAATCTGTCCCTCAGACACAATGTCATCATCTGTAGGGCCACCAGTTCATTTTCTCGTGTCCATGGCCTACGTCTTCATCCTATGAAAAACACCTGCTGAATCAGACACTCGCTTCCCACTCTCAGGGAAGTCGGAAACATATGGGGATCCGAAGAAACCACTACTGTCAAGACTGGAATCGTCCCACTCCAGAAAAGATTCTAATACCATGGTTAAGTAGGAACATTAGACCTTAAGTGTGTGAAATTACTTTCCAACGTGTAAAAACCGATGATTTTTCTGTATGTGTGGAATTACTTTCCCATATGTAAAACCGAGGATTGTATATATGTTGGAACAACAAAGTTGAGTAGGAACAAATAAATTGAATTTCATATCTTATCCTACCTGTATAATATTGAGGTATTTGTGGATGAACACGGTCGAAAGGACGTCACTCATTTGACAACAGTTGTAAGATTCTGGGAGATTCAGTCCATTAAATTTGGATGTGCTTACTGGGAAATGGACATTTGACACCAAGATGAATGTTGTTAAGTCCTCTTGGATGAACAGTTTCACTTGAATTTTATTGCTGCAAAATCACGCACATGAGCAGGGGGAGGGAAAGCAAGACATGCCCAGTATTCACCCAAACTTAAGTGGGTATTGTGTGCCAGACATTCAAGGAAGTCCTACCAATGACCACCATCAATGTAATTCGCCTGACCGTGAAGGTAGAATCATTTTGGAAGGGCGAACTTGTTGGGGACTCTTCTTGAAAGGTAGAGCATAGGTGCTGGCTGCAGTACCATGGAGATGTTGATCTTGATCACAACCTGGGTTACAGACACCCCATGGATATCAGCCAACCATCCACACAATCATTGTAGCAAGAAACTTTCTCTGAAAAGCTATCCATCCACTACAAAAACTTCACATGAACAAGGGACAAACTCTCAGAAGAGCCATTTCATTCTTTTCTAAAGCTCCACAAGAACGTGGATGAGGGCGGGGCCCTAGATGCGCCCTGCTGTGGCAACATTCCCAAGTGGGAACGTGAAGGAATGAAGAAATCCATATATGTAATTGACACTCACAGAGGCTAAGTAGAAGAATCTCCAAGTCTATGTCCATAAACAGGAGAGGAAAGAAAACAGCTAAAACAATTGAGGATAGTTGTATATGTCAGTCGTGCAACAATTGTAGAAGGGACACAGTAGTGAAACATATGCAATGCTATGCATCTTCGTTTGTAGTTCCTCGCTGGACGAGTGGTTTTTGTGCTCGGCTGCCAATCCGGTGGTCCGAAGTTTGAATCCCGGCTCAGCCAACACGGAATCAGAGGAATTTATTTCTGGTGATAGAAATTAGTTTCTAGATAAAGTGCGGTTCGGATCCCACAATAAGCTGTAGGTCCCGTTGCTAGGTGACCAATTGGTTCCTAGCCACTTAAAAATATCTAATCCTTTGGGCCAGCCCTAGGAGAGCTGTTAATCAGCTCAGTGGTTTGGTTAAACTAAGATATACTTTATGCATCTTTGTCTTTGGAGAGTGAATCTTCAGCTTAGGACATTCAGTAAACTGTAACAGTGTCGAGAAAGTCACAGCCGTGCAACATTGTAGTAAGGTCAAGATGACATCTGCCTTCCCAGGGCTTCTCTGCTTCTTCCTTGTATAATGTGAAGCAAAAATCATGGTCGTGCAACACTAAATGGCTGCGAGCGAATTCTTCCTTCCTTGGAGAGCATACATCAGCATCCAGAAAACTGCGGTGGCATCACTGAAAATAGCAACCAGGGAACTGTTCTCGAAGAAAAAATGCAGGGAAGAGAAGTCCAAGTACACTAGGAACTACTCTGGCACTGAAGATACGCTCACCCATGTCTTGAAGGACAATGGAAGGAAAGGGAAGAAGACAATCTGGGCGAGAGCAACATGTTATGTCCAATGAAGACAACTAATCTGGGTGGGAGCAGCATGGACAGGGAGATATGTTTGGTGAAGACACGGTTGTGGCCTACAGCAAAAGATGGAGGAGAAGGCTTGACGTCTGCAAATTTAGCATCAAAAGAGGGAGGGGTGATGAAACAGTGATTGAAGCTATGACACACGGCAACAAGACGCACACACCCAAACCGAAGTAAACTGGTTTAACCCAGCTCATGGGCTGTCACTCCAATGTGAGTTGCCTTCCTCCAGTCACCATGTATTCTTCTACCCATCAACTCTAAAAAGGTAGAAAAAAAGACAGAGAAACTATGATACAGCATACAATGATGAACAGAGCAAAGAAGATGAAGAAACTAAATTAAGAAAGCTTCATGGAACTTTTCATCCTTCAAATCAGGAATGAGGAGGGGGAGGGAGCATAAAAATGCCTGCCTCCCTAACCAACCCCAAGATGGAGCAAGAACCAAGGCATAACAGCTACTGGCCTTGTAGACGAATTGCCAAAATAAGAAACTCTGACTAAAGTTCCTGCAACATCAATCTCCACTTCTTCCTCGTGTCAACGGAGAGGGGGAATCCATGCTGGAAGGCAAGCAGAGGTTTAGTACAACAGGTCAAGCAGAGGTTTAGTGCAACCGGTTACAAAACCACCACCACTGTAGCAAGAGAACCCTCGTCCATTTCAATGCCTCTTGAGATCTACATTATCTGGTAAAACATAACATTCCAAGTAATATCGTAGTCAAAAGAACAACTGCTCTGCTTGTTCAGAGGAACCACTTCAGAACAAACAGAAGAAAGTTGTAGAATAAGGTTGTTCAATAAAACAAGGTTGAGATGTCTGAATATAAAATGGTTGTTGGTAAGAGAGGCCTCTCTCCTTGGGTGCATAATTGAAATAAAGAACAACTACCTGGGCTAAGACCAAGCTGGTTTTCAGTTATATCTGTGAGGATCGAACAGAGACATCGAGAGAACTGTGCTGGTTTATTAATCAGAAACAAATATATATAAGGAGGCTGTGCAGACAGAAACATAGCGTCCGTCACGCCCACATACAAAAGGGGACGGAGTCCTGCTGCTAGCGTTTTCTTGCACATACAAATATACCGTATATTTCGGCGTATAAGTCGACCCTTTAGCCCCAAAAAATCATGCCAAAATTAGGGGGTCGACTTATCTAACGGTAACAAAAAGTGAATCTTTATTATTTTGGCATATTGGTACAAGAATCCAGGCTTTACAGTTGGCTAATAACAATGACAGCCTTGTTGAGGTAACTATGTATGTAAATACCAGCATTAAAAACATTTCACACTGTAATACGACAATTATAATACATTAGAACATCCATTACCTTAAATAAAATGAAAAAAAATCAAATAAAGTAACTTGAAGAACCCCCAATCGGCAGAATAAAGTGTAAACATTGCATAGTCATTTGTAGTACCGTAGTTGAGAAGGATGCGTTCACTCTGACAGTTTTCTATTTACCGGGGTATTGTTCAAAAACATTTATGGTATGACATCTTTATTTATCACATAAAATAAAATAAAAAAAAATTTATTTGATGGTAAATATGTATTTAAAATCCTTCAAAATTACTTGAGTCATCGTCACTTGAATTAAACAATTCATCAAACATTAACTTGAGTGGCAGTTTGTACATACATATGTATATACGTAGGCTGTTATGCAGCGTTAGTTAGCGCTTTGTTTGTTTACATTAAACTCGAGTAACGTATCTTTCGTTTCGTCATTTCTAATCATATTTGCAGGTATTCATCTTTTATATGTTACACAGATTTGTTAATATACCGAGTATATTACCTGTATTTCATATGGTAAGTAGAGCAACATATGTACCGTAATAACATTCAGGTTATCTTATATGATACGTTTTACCCTGCTGCTATGTTGAGCGTCCGGTTGGCCTCACATTTTATAGGTCGACTAATATACCCGATATTAGTTAAAATCATAAAAATTTACTCAGAATAGGGGGGTCGACTTATCTTCCGGTCGACTTATACGCCGAAATATACGGTACATATAATTAAGCATACAGGATACATATTTTGATGATATATACATTGGCGGAAAGGTCGCAAACTGCTCACCATTTTGGTATACATATAAAAAAATTATGTAATTAAAGGACGGACATTTTGGTAAAAATGCAGTCCTTACAGATACTCTCTCCCCCCCACCCCCCCCCCCCCCCAACGACAATGGTTATGACAACAATCGTTGGATGATTGGTCATTGGCATCTTGGTGGGGCGGAGGAGTCTGCAGGTCAGTGACACCATTTGTCGGGGAACGTCCTCTAGCTCAACATCTCCTGATGAGTCGGACAGCAGGATGCCTCCCCTGGTGGGAGACCCCGGGGGGGTTCCACTGCCGTTCTCGGGCGGCCTCAGTGACGTCTAGGTGTGTTGGCGGGTTCCAGCGGTTTTTCCTTCTTGAGGAGGAGTCCTGCAAGGTCCTTCTGCGGTGTTGTCTTCGTCAGGGATGAAGGCTGTTTTCAACCAGTCTAATGAGACCTAGTCCTCGCGGCCATCGATCACGATGAGGAATGCCTTCTCCGATCAGCGGATGATGTGATACGGTCCTTGGTAAGGTCTTGTTAAGGGAGGGCAGGTGGCCTCATTCCTGACGAAGGCGTGTCTACGGGAATCCAGGGCTTTTGGTCGGAAGTGCTTTCTTCTGTCAGAGAAGGTCTCGCGGCAGGGGATGAACTTCTGGGCGGCTGCATGGAGTCTTGACGGGGACATCTTCGTCATGGCTGTCAACCGGGAAGAATTCTCCTGGTGGACCAGTTGATCACCATCAGGAGGTATCTGGCACCGTCGGATGGGGGAAGCGGGCTGACGACATCCACATGTATGTGCCAGAATCTCTACTTGGGTTGGGGGAAGGTGCCTACTCCTGATTCGGTGTGTCTTCCTGCTCTGGCACATGATGCAGTTCTTGGCCCACTCCCAGGAGTCCTTGATGCTGTGCCACACAAACTTCTCCATCAGGAGTCTGGTTGTAGTGTGGGGTGACAGATGCAAGAAGCCATGCATTACGTCGAATACCTGCTTCCGCTGGGAAGTTGGGAACAGGGGGCGTGGGGGCCGGTGCTGGTGTCACAGAGGAGCATAGTCTTGGAAGGACCAAAAGGGGATGTCTTCCCACCGGAGGGCAGTGATGGCAGTGCGGTAGGGTGGCACTTCAGGGTCGGAGGCTTGCGCTTGTGCTAGGTCCTTGTAGATCATGCCAGATGCAGGGAATTTATTTCAATTCTCGAGGGGGCATCAGCTATAGGGTTCCTATCGCTGGAGACGTACCCGATGGAGCATCCCAACTCGGAGATGGCCGCAAGGTGTCGTTGTCGTCTTGCAGACCAAGCGTCTCCCACCTTGAAGAAGGCGTGAACGGGATGCCTTCCAGGAGGTACTTGATGTGGCAGGCAGCTTGGTAGACAGTGAGGAGCTTGCAGTCAAAGGTGCTGTAGCGGGTCTCAGCAGTTTCAGTTTCCTGCTGAAGAAGGCTGGTGGAATAGGGACCTCGTTGATCAGCTGTTCCAGGACAACTCCGCATGTGATGTTGCTGGCATCAGTCATGAGATTCATGGGCACGTCAGGATCCTGGTGAGCCAAGGTTGTAGCTCTGCTGAGGGACACCTTGGTGGGATTGAAGGCTCGCTGCTGGGCTTCCTCCCATACCAGCTTTTTCGGTTTTCCCTTCAGGGCCTCGGTCAAAGGGTACGTGGTGCAGGCAATGTCTAGGATGAACCTCCTGTAGTAGTTCACCATCCCAATGAACTCCTGTAGGCTACCTTTGATGCCATGGGACGTACTCCTGCTGGGGTGATTTCGTGGCCCAGGAAATCTACCTTCTCCGTGCCAAAGGTTCACTTGTCGAACCGGATGATGAGCCCATTCTCCTGCAGGCACTGGAGGACGGCCCAGACGTGGTTCAGGTGCTCCTCCAGCAATCCGGAAGTCTGGAAAATATAAGAATATCGTCCACATAGCAGATGCAGAAGGGTAAATTGCCGAGGATGATGTCCATTAGGTGGGGGAAGGTAGCTCCAGCATTCCACAGGCTGAAAGTGGAGAAGGCAAACACAAAGGACCCAAAAGGTGTGATGATCACTGGCTTTGGGATGTCATCAGGATGGACAGGAACCTGAAAATAAGTTTTAGGAGGTCCACCTTCAAGGAGATCTTCACCCCATGGAGGGGCCCAGTGAGGTCGTGCATGTTTGGCAGGGGGTAGCTGTCCGACGTGGTGAAGAGGTTGAGGCGGCGGTAGTCCCCACAGGGCCACCATGTACCGTCTGCCTTCCTTACCATGTGGAGGGGAGATGCCCATTGGCTCACAGCCTTCGTAGACATGCACATCTGCTCCATCTCTGCAAACTGCTTCCTGGAGGCCGTTCAGCAGGAGGTGGCAGAATTTTGTGTGAGTTGGGGGGCCCTTGGTGTTGATGTGGTGGTACATACCATGTTTGGGCGCGACCCCTGCCACCTGGCAGAGCTCTGGTTTGAACACCCCCAGAAACTCCTGTAGGAGGGAGGCATACTTGTGGCGGGGCTTTGGAACCTGCAAAGATTGGACATGAGAGGCAGGTCTCGGTGTCCAGGAGACATTGGCAGGCTATGTCTACCATAAACACGGGGTGGGCCTAAAAGTCTGCCCCTAGGAGAGGAATTCTAATGTCCGCAATGACGAAGGATCAGGTGTAGGTCCAACTCAAGAATGCGATGGTCTGGGACTTGGTGCTGTAGGAGCATATGTGGGTCCTGTTGGCAGCCACAGTCCTCTGCTGATGGCGGGAACACCAACTGCATGACCTAATGTCGACCAGCATTCTGTGGCCAGAGATTGCGTCTTTGCGGTAGAATCTATAGGGCAGGACTTGGCTACTGCCACCGCCAGGGAAGGTAGCGTTTGGCGCCGCCCTCTTCGTCTCTTGGTGGTGTGCAGAAGCGGAGGTGGTCACGCTTTTCAGTCTTCTGACGGGTCCTCTTGCTGCGGGCAGTTAGCAGAAGGTGGGGCAGTGAGCTTCACAGCCCGGGTGGCGATGAACAGCTTATGCACCCTCTCCACTAAGACCTCCATCTCCATCTCTTCGGTTTCCGAAATCTGGCCCCTCACCTCTGGGGACAGCTGGCGGAGGGAAAGTTCTTTGGGAAGGCTGACTTCCTTCCTACATCCCTGCAGGTCCCCCTCCGGCAGTAGCATCAGACCCTGGAGCTTGTCCCAGAAGCAGGAACAACTTCTTCAGGTCATCAAAGGGGCAGCGCTCCAGGTTGGGCATCCCATCCATGGCGCGAGATGGTCAAAAACCTCCTCCTGGAGGGCTATTGCGATCAAGTTGGCCTTGATCCCTTCCTCTGTGATGCCATGGAGTCTGAACTGGATCTAAGTTCGCTGAAGCCAGTATACTACGTTCTGCCAGGAGAAGGGCGGCGGTTGGAATGAGTGGGGTGGGCGGTGGGGTGAGGCGGCAGGCGTGCAGCTGCAGCTTGCAAGGGCGCAGTGTGGGGTGTTGGGGACATGCCCAAGTTCTCTATGTCCATTATCTCACAAACACCAAAACGTGTGAGCGCCGTATTTAGTCCGCTAATGGTGTTTTTAACCTACGGTCGACGTGAGTTGTTAATGGCATGGAATACGAAGTTGCCCTATTTAAAAAGAAAAAAATGGATACCACCTAGTGGAGGGTAAAAAAAAAATACACTGTTAAACCATGTACAACCCCTCTTTCTTCTTCCCTTACAGCTCAAAATCTTATACAGGCAGCCCCCGGCTAACGGCAGGGGTTCCATTCCTGGGGGCCTGATGCTAACCGAAAATTGCCTCTAACCGAAATTCCAAAATATAAAAAATCTTCAGGCGCCACAATCGACCTTATGGTGCCCTAGACTTTAACGATGTCTTAAACAGTGTCACACCTATCTATTTTGCCCTAATTTGTAATAACTCTTTAATGAAAATGTGGAATTTCATTTGCTTAATCATTAACTATGGTCTGCATGGTAGTTCTACAAATTTTTAATGCCAGATTCAATGAACTTACTGGTAAACCTTGGCCTAGTATGAGAGACCTTACCTTACAGACCTTACAGCTCATTCGGGTTTCCCCAGGTCCCTCAGTGTGAGGCACCTCTAATGTCTACCAGAGAATTGCTAATGCATCTTCCAATATATTTTGCATCTTCCAATCTTGGATGGTCTAGGATGCAGCTTATATTTGTCGAGCTTATTCTTAAACACATCTACGCTAACTCCAGACATGTGCCTCAGATGAGCTGGCAATGCATTGTCGATGCTGGTGCGTGGTGGATTAATGTCCTGTGTGCTTTCCTTAGTTTTCCTGGTATAGTTCTGGGCACTATTAATCTACCTCTGCTTGCTCTTCCTGATATTTTTAGCTCCATGATGTTTTTGGCAATTCCTTCTATCTGTTTCCATGCCTGTATTATCATGTAGCATTCTCTTCTCCTTTCTAGACTATATAATTTTAAAATTTGTAGTCTTTACCAGTAGTCAAGATCCTTAACTTCTTCTATTCTAGCTGTAAAGGACCTTTGTACACTCTCTATTTGTGCAATATCCTTTTGGTAGTGTGGGTACCATATCAGTAGGGAAAAAGACCCCATTTTGGCTCAACCTCAACACCTGACCCCCAATTTGGCTCACAGGCGATAAACCCCATAAGCTTGCCTTTATTTTAACCTCACGTACATTGACCATTAACGACTCCACGGGAAAACCACCAAATATTTCACTCTAGTTCAGAAAAGAACCCCAAAATGGCTCATGAGAGAGTAGGGTATATACATGTACAACTCAACGGGAAGAACAAAAATTCAAAGTCCCTTAACCCTTAAACGCCGGAGCGGTAAATAAAAAAATGACTCCCGTATGCCGGAGGGGTTTGAGAGTGAGCGCGTAAGCGGAAAAAATATTTTTTTCAAAAAATCACAGCGCGCTTAGTTTTCAAGATTAAGAGTTCATTTTTGGCTCCTTTTTTTGTCATTGCTTGAAGTTTAGTATGCAACCATCAGAAATGAAAAAAATTATCATTATCATATATAAATAATGCGATATATGATAGCGCAAAAACGAAATTTCATATATAATTGTATTCAAATCGCGCTGTGCGCAAAACGGTTGAAGGTAACAAGTTACTTTTTTTTTTCGTTGTAATGTGCACTAAATTGCAATCATTTTGATATATAACACATTGTAAAACGATAAAAGCAACACAGAGAAAATATTATCACAAAATAATGCATGAATTCGTAACGCGCTTACGTAAACACATATTTTTTTCAAAAATTCACCATAAATCTAAATATTGTCCTAGAGACTTCCAATATGTTTCAGAATGAAGACAAATGATTGAATATTACTATACTGTAAGAATATTAGCTTACAAATGCAGTTTTCGACCATATCTGACGAGCTAAAGTTGACCGAATGTCGAATTTTTTATATATATTTTTTTATATGCAATTATTTCGGAAATAAGAAAAGCTACAACTTTCAAATATTTTTCGTTTTATTCTACATGAAATTGCGCACATTTTCATATATAAAACTCTATGAAATGCCTAATATGAAACGGAGCAAATATTCCGAGAATGGGACTTACGCATTTCGGAGATTTGTGGCGGAGAATCCGCGCGCGGAGGGAAGGAAAGTTTTTTTTTTAAATTCACCATAAATTTAAATATTGTGCTAGAGACTTCGAATTTGTTTCACGATGAAGATAAATGACTGAATATTACTAGACTGTAAGAGTTTTATCTTACAATTGCGTTTTTCGACCATTTCGGTAGAGTCAAATTTGACCGAACGTGGTTTTTTTTTTCTATTTATCGTGATTTATATGCAAATATTTCGAAAATGAGAATAGCTACAACCTTCAACTATTTATTGTTGTATATACATGAAATTGCGCACATTTTCATATATAAAACGTTATGTAACGGCTAATTTAAAATGGTGCAAACATTACCACAATCGCACGTATGATTTTTTCGGAAGAGTTACCGCGCAGACGTAAAGAAAATGTTATTTTTTTCATAAATTCACCATAAATCGAAATATTGTGCTAGAGACTTCCAATTTGTTGCAAAATGAAGGTAAATGCTTGAATATTACTAGAATATAGGCGTTTTTAGCTTACAATTGCGTTTTTCGACCATTTCGGTAGAGTCAAAATTGACCGAAGGTTGAAAATTTGTCACTTATCATTTTTTATATGAAAATATTTCAAAATTGATAAAAGCTACAACCATGGTTTGTTTTTTAGTTTATTGTGCATGAAATTGCGCATATTTTCATATATAAAACTTTATGTAACGGCTAATTTAAAATGGTGCAAACATTACCACAATCGCAGTATGATTATTTTCGGAAGAGTTACCGCGCGGAACGTAAGGAAAAACAAGTTTTTTCATAAATTCACCATAAAAAAATCGAAATAGTGTGCTAGAGACTTCCAATTAGTTGAAAAATTAAGTTAAATGATTGAATATTACTAAAATATAAGAGTTTTTAGCTTACAATTGCGTTTTTCGACCATTTCGGTAGAGTCAAAGTTTGACCGAAGGTTGAAATTTTGGCACTTATCGTTATTTATATGAAAATATCTTAAAACTGATAAAAGCTACAATCATGAGTATTTTTTGTTGTATTCTACATAAAAATGCGCACATTTTCATATCTAATACTCTATGTAACGGCTAATTTAAAATGGTACAAAAATTATGTCAAAGTGACGAAATAATTTCAGAGATGTGTCACAGATACTTTTTAGTGCGGCAAAGAAAGAAATTCGCGCTTGCGCGCCTGCGTAACGATTGTAAACAAAACAACACCTTGGTCCGTGAACTCCAGCATCCCCCAAGGCGCGTGATTCAAGAGTTTTCGGCTGGTAGGCCTAAAAGTATTTTTCCGCGAATTTTTAAAAAAACTTTTGTATGTCGACGTAAAATACGTCCAGTCGGCACCCGAGAGACAAAAAATGTCGACGTAAAATACGTCCAGTCGGCGTTTAAGGGTTAAGGGGGCCGGCCGGAACCGCTATATATGGTGGTATAGGGCGAAAAATGCAAAGTCATGAAAAAATTCATGGAGCTTCATATGGAAATTGAGAATACGTATACGAAATATTTCGTCAAAATTCCTCTTACTTTCGTAGTTACAGGGAAATTAGTTAACATAACTCAATAAGCCCTAAAACACTGATCCGTACAAGAAAATGCAATATTTCTTCTATTATCGTAAATTTTTATAATTATTGTCAAAGAAATTGGGAGAAATGGCATCTGTAGACATTCCCCGAGTCGAGAAGGAGACTTCAGGCTCAGGTACCAAGTCCAGTCATGAATTAGTGCGATCACAGACATCAAGTAGTCTACACGTTCCATTTCACCTCTTGACATTCGCTTGCCTTTATGTATGTTTATGTATGTTTCGGCAAGAATTTCATCATGCCAATGAGGAAAAGACAAGGAAAACATCTCACTAACATACAGACGAAGAAAAATCGCTCTAGTATTATTACAGAATATCATAATATTCTCGTAGTTAGTGAAGAGAGAGGGTAGGGTTGCTTAGTAACGCCCCCGCCTTCTTGCCTGACAGTACACGTCACACTCTGCCCAAGGCTACGATCTTTGAGCAAAGAGATCTTCATTTATTATAAATAACAAAGTTTTGGTTTTTTAATACCCAAAATGGAATATGAAATTCATAATAATCATGATTTATTAAATTGTCTTTGTAAAAAAAAAAAAAAAAAAAAAAAAAAAAAAAAGGAGTACACCTTCGAGTTTCACCACTGACATTCTCTGCATTTATGTTTTATTTATCTTTGTTTCGGGCAAGAATTTCATCATGCCAAAGAGGAAAATACAAGGAAAACATCTCGCTAACATACAGAAGAAGAAAATTTGCTGTAATAAGCCGAGTTAGTGAAAGGGGAGGGAGTAGAGAGAATTGCGTAGGAAGGAGTGCCCCCATGCTTGCCTCAAGCAGTGCCCCAGGCTGCGATATATGAGCAAAGGGATCATCATTTATGATTAAATTATGATAAATAAAATAGTTTTGGTTTATTTAATACACAAAAAGAAATATACATTCATAATAATCATTAGTTATTAACATTGTCTTCATAGAAATACGAAGGAAAACTTTGAACGCCCGTATCTCAAAACTATACTTATTGACCTTCAAAATCTATCTTCTCACTTAGTTTTACAGCTATAACATTGGAATTTCGTATATAACTCCGAAAGACATTATAAAACAATCAAATAGAGCCCTTTTTTTCAATTTTTGTTTCGTCTTTTTTTTATAAATTTTTTTCTCCTGATTTATAGGGTTTATTTTTTTACCATATTGAAAAATTCATATCTAGCAAAAAAATGACTTTTAGAAAAAAAACTCTCCATTCGATTGGAGGTCTACATCAGGTCTATATATGGTAGTAATCCCAGGTCTTCATATTAAATATCAAGGTAGGAGATAGAATTTGAAAAATGGTTATTTTCGGGATAAATCGCCCTGGCGTCACAAAACCGAAGGTCAGAGGCGAAAATCATATGCGGTTTGGAGATGTCCCAAGTCACCTTATTAAGTGGTATGAATATCAAAGTCCTGTCCTTAAAAAATGGCATTAGCCGGCCGGCCCCCTTAACCTAACCTAAACCAACCTAACCTAACCTAACCTACCGAGTGAAAAAATTCTAAGTCCTTTAACCAAACCTAATCCAACCTAACATCTCCATTCAAATTCAGATAAGCAGCTGATAAGCACCCACAACAGTCACCGTTTCTCTGTCACTCACTGCCAGGTGCACAACATATCATATCACATGATAGTATGAATGCAAAAAGATTTCTAAACTCCATCCAAATTCAGATAAGCAGCTGATAAACACCCACAAAAGACACCCTTTCCTTGCAACTCGCTGCCAGGTGCACATGTCATATAGCGACGCTGCGCATTCACATAAGGGGCACAACACGACATGACTATCACAGCTCGATAACCCGTCTCCATGTTGTGTCATACACACACACACACACAAACACGATATACCCCTTTAGCAAAACCTCATACGAGGGTGATAAGAGACAATTGTAACCACATGCACACACAAACACTAATAATCCTGTAAGTTTCGCTGATGCGAGTTAATCCCTGAGACCCGATGTGAAAAGACATTTACGATTGCTACCGCCCGTATAGTATGAATGCGAAAAGATTTCTAAACTCCATTCAAATTCAGATAAGCAGCTGATAAGTACCCCCACCATTTCTCTGTGACTCACTGCCAGGTGCACAACATATCACATCCCATTGGTGTGCATTCACACAAGACACACAACGCAACACAACTATCACAGCCCGATAATCTGTCTCCATGTCCAGTGGCGTACACATACACACACGACACGATATACTGGTTTAGTAAAACCTCATATGAGGGTGATAAAAGACGATTGTAACCACCTGCACACATATGCACTGATAATTCCACAGGTTTCGCTGAAGTGAGTTAATCCCCGAGACCTGACGCGAAAAGACGTTTACGATTGCTACCGCTAGTAAATTAACCCTTTAACGCCGATTGGACGTATTAAACATTGACTAAAATTGTCTGTCGTATGCCGATTGGATGTATGGTACATTGACGAAAAAAAAAAAATTTTTAAATTAGCGGAAAAATAGTTATAGGCCTACTAGGCGAAAACTTTTGAATCACGCACCTTGGGGGATGCTGGGAGCTCACAGATCAAGGCGTTGTTTTGTTTACAATCGTTGCCCAGGCGCGCTAGCGCGAATTTCTTTCTTCTCCAACTAAAAAGCATCAGCGACACATCTCAGAAATTATTTCGTCACTGACATAATTTTTGCACCATTTTATATTAGCCGTTACATGGAGTATTATATATGAAAATGTGCGCAATTTTGTGTAGAATACAACCAAAAACAACTCATGGTTTTAGCTTTTATCAGTTTAGAAATATTTTCATATAAATAACAATAAGTGCCAAAATTTCAACCTTCGGTCAACTTTGACTCTACCAAAATTGTCGAAAAACGCAATTGTAAGCTAAAACTATAATATTCTAGTAATATTCAATCATTTACCTTTATTTTGCAGCAAATTGGAAGTCTCTAGCACAATATTTCGATTTATGGTGAATTTATTTAAAAAAAAACTACATCCGCGCGGTAACTCTTCCGAAAAAATCATACATTTTTTCGTCCAATTGTCGTAAACTTTGCATCATTTTAAATTAGCCGTTACATAAAATTTTATGCATATATGGAAATGTGTGCAATTTCATGTAGAATACAACTAAAAACTACCCATGGTTGTAGCTTTTATCAGTTTTGAAATATTTTGATATAAATAACGATGTGCCAAAATATCAACCTTCGGTCAACTTTGACTCGACCGAAATGGTAAAAAAAAACCGCAATTGTAAGCTAAAACTCTTACATTCTAGTAATATTCAATCATTTTCATTTATTTTGCAGCAAATTGGAAGTCTCTAGCACAATATTTCGATTTATGGTGAATTTATTAAAAAGAAAAAAAAAAATAACATTTTCCTTACGTCCAACCGGTAACTCTTCCGAAAAAAATCTGAAATTTTTTCGTCCGATTGTCGTAATGTTTGCACCCTTTTAAATCAGCCGTTACATAAAGTTTTATATATAAAAATGTGCACAATTTCATGTAGAAAATATCAGTTTTGAAATATTTTCATATAAATAACGATAAGTGCGAAAATTTCAACCTTCGGTCAAATTTGACTCGACCGAAATAGTAAAAAAACGCAATTGTAAGCTAAAACTATTACATTCTAGTAATATTCAATCATTTACCTTTATTTTGCAATAAATTAGAAGTCTCTAGCACAATATTTCGATTTATGGTAACTCTTCCGAAAAAATTCATAAATTTTTTCGTCCGATTGTCGTAATGTTTGCACCATTTCAAATTAGCCGTTACATTAAGTTTTATATATGAAAATGTGCGCGATTTCATGTAGAATACAACGAAATACAACCCATGGTTGTAGCTTTTATCATTTTTGAAATATTTTCATATAAATAACGATCAATAGAAAAAATTCGTCCTTCGGTCAACTTTAACTTGACCGCAATGGTCGAAAACTGCAATTGTAAGCTACAACACTTACATTCTAGTAATATTCAATCAATTACCTTCATTTGGCAACAAACGGGAAGTCGCTAGCACAATATTTCAATTTATGGTGGATTTTTGAAAACAGCTTTTTTTTTTTACGTCTGCGCGTTACGAATTTATGCATCATTTTGTGATAATATTTTCTCTGTGCTGCCTTGATCGTTTTACAATGTGTTATATACCAAAATGATCGCAATTTAGTGTACAATACAACAACAAAAATAACTCGTTAGCTTTAACCGTTTTGCTCATAGCGCGATTTGTATACAATTATATATGAAATTTTTTTTCGCGCTGTCATTTATCCCAATATTTATATATGATATTTTTTTCATTTCTGATGTTTGCATACTAACCTTCAGGCAATGACATAAAAAGGAGCCAAAATGAACTCTTAATCTTGAAAACTAAGCGTGCTGCGAGTTTTTGAAAAAAACTTTTTTTCCGCTTTGGCGCTCACTCTCGAACCCCGCCGGCATATGGAAGATACTTTCAGAAATACCGGCTCGGTGTTTAAGGGTTAATTGGAAGGGTTATCCTGCTTAATTTAATTTGTGGGACAACGAATCCCAAATTGTGTGGACATGAGTTGTAAAAAGGAAGCTTTAAGGGGGCCAGCCGGCTAATGCCATTTTTTAAGGACAGGACTTTGATAGTCATACCACTTAATAAGGTGACTTGGGACATCTCCAAACCGCATATGATTTTCGCCTCTGACCTTCGGTTTTGTGACGCCAGGGCGATTTATCCCGAAAATAACCATTTTTCAAATTTTATCTCCTCCCTTGATATTTAATATTAAAACCTAGGATTACTACAATATATAGACCTGATGTAGACCTCCAATCGAATACGGAGTTTTTTTTTTTCTAAAAGTCATTCTTTTGCTAGATATGAATTTTCATTATGGTAAACAAATAAACCCTATAAATTAGGAAAACAAAATTTATAAAAAAAGACGAAACAAAAATTGGAAAAAAGGGCTTCATTTGATTGCTCTATAATGTCTTTCAGAGTTATTTACCAAATTCCAATGTTATAGCTTTATAAAAGTGAGAAGATAGATTTTGAAGGTCAATAACTATAGTTTTGAGATACGGGCGTTCATAGTTTTTCTTCGTATTTTTATACCGACAATGTTAATAAATAATGATTATTATGAATGTATATTTCTTTTTTGTGTATTAATAAACCAAAACTATTTTATCTATCATAATCTAATAATAAATGATGATCCCTTTGCTCATATATCGTAGCTTTGGGCACTGCGTCAGGCAAGACGGGGCACTCCTTCCTACGCAACTATCTCTCTCTCCTTCACTAACTCGGCTTATTGCAGCGAATTTTCTTCTTCTGTATGTTAGCTAGATGTTTTCCTAGTATTTTCCGTTTTGGCATGATGAAATTCTTGCCGAAACAAAGATAAGCAAACGTAAATGCAAGAGAATGTCGGAGGTGAAATTCGAAGTTGTACTCTCTTTTTATAAAGACAATGTTAATAAATATGAATTTTTCAATATGGTAAAAAAAATAAACCCTATAAATCAGGAGAAAAAAATTTATAAAAAAAAGACGAAACAAAAATTGGAAAAAAGGGCTCTATTTGATTGTTCTATAATGTCTTTCTGAGTTATATACCAAATTCCAATGTTATAGCTTTAAAACTAAGTGAGAAGATAGATTTTGAAGGTCAATAAGTATAGTTTTGAGATACGGGCATTCAAAGTTTTCCTTTGTATTTCTATAAAGACAATGTTAATAAATAATGATTATTATTAATGTATATTTCTTGTTTGTGTATTAATAAACCAAAACTATTGTATTTATCATAATTTAATCATAAATGATGACCCCTTTGCTCATGTATCGTAGCCTGGGGTACTGCTTGAGGCAAGATGGGGCACTCCTTCCTAAACAACTCTCTCTCTCCCCTTCACTAACTCGGCTTATTACAGCAAATTTTCTTCTTCTGTATGTTAGCAAGATGTTTTCCTTGTATTTTCCTCTTTGGCATGATGAAATTCTTGCCGAAACAAAGATAAACAAACGTAAATGCAAGAGAATGTCAGAGGTGAAACTCGAAGATGTACTCTCTTTTTACAAAGACAATTTAATAAATCATAATTATTATGAATTTCATATACCATTTTGGGTATTAAAAAACCAAAACTTTGTTATTTATTATAAATGAAGATCTCTTTGCTCAAAGATCGTAGCCTTGGGCACAGTGTGACATGTGCTGTCAGGCAAGAAGGGGCATTACTACGCAACCCTTACTACGCAACGCAACCCTCCCCTCTCTCTTCACTAACTGCGCGTATATTATGATATTCTGTAATAATACTTGAGCGATTTTTCTTTGTCTGTATGTTAGCGAGATGTTTTCCTTGTCTTTTCCTCATCGGCATTATGAAATTCTTGCCGAAACATACATAAACATACGTAAAAGCAAGTGAATGTCAGAGGTGAAATCGAACATGTAGACTACTTGAAGTTTGTGCTCGCACTGATGGTTGGACTTAATTGGTAGCTGACTGAAGTGAAGTCTCCCTTCTCGACTCAGGGAATGTCTACAGATGCCACTTCTCCCAATTTCTTTGACAATAATTATCAAAATTTACGATAATAGAAACTACGAAAGTAAGAGGAATTTTGACGAAATATTTCGTATACATATTCTCAATTCCCATATGAAGCTCCATGAATTTTTTCATGACTGAGTTTTTTGCCCTATACTCCCATATATAAGGGTTCCGGCCGGCCCCTTTAATATGTAAAAACAAAAATTTTATTTTATTCATCTCCCATTTGTCCCCCTCCGAGAAGAGTAGAGTAATTCCCACATTAAGCAGAGCGTTTATCGCTACCATATCCGAAACATTTAGAAATTTTCTCCACGGTAATCTAACCAGAGAAACTACCCTCATTAAAACCTCAAAGGTGTAAGAGGGAAATCCGTCAAGTATCCTTGAAAACGACAACATTAGCAGGGAAGAAAAACATATTGAAGAGTCGCAAAGGGGCCGCTATTCTGTCTGTATTACTTTCTTTAGCAGTCAGTTTGATAGGAAGTCTTTTTAAATAGAAAAATTTTAAAAATGAAGGAGTTCTACGTTATACCAGCCATCATGTATGAGAGGTTAACAAGAGGTCGGGAAACTTGTGGTAACAGCATTGGCAATAACAACAACAACAATGAAATTAACCTCTTACGCCGATTGGACGTATTAAACGTCGAGTCAAAATGTCTCCCGTATGCCGATTGGACGTATCATACGTCGGCTCAAAAAGTTTTTTTTAAAAAGAAAAATTCGCGGAAAAATACTTATAGGCCTACCAGCCGAAAACTTTTGTATCACGCGCCTTGGGGGATGCTGGGAGTTCACGGATCAAGGCGTTGTTTTGTTTACAATCGCTACGCAGGCGCGCAAGCGCGAATTTCTTTCTTATCGCACTAAAAAGTATCAGTGACACATCTCGGAAATTATTTCGTCACTTTGACATAATTATTGCACCATTTTAAATTATCCTTTACATGAAGTATTATATATGAAATGTGCGCAATTTCATGCACTATACAACTAAAAAATACTCATGATTGTAGCTTTTATCAATTTTGAAATATTTTCATATAAATAACGATAAGTGCAAAATTTCAACCTTCGGTCAACTTTGACTACAGAAATGGTCGAGAAACGCAATTGTAAGCTAAAATTCTTATATTATAGTAATATTCAATCATTTGCCTTTATTTTGCAACAAATTGGACGTCTCTAGCACAATATTTCGATTTATGGTGAATTTATGAAAAAACTTTTTCCTTACGTTCGTGCGATAACTCTTCCGATAAATTTTTTCGTGCGATTGTCCTAATGTTTGCACCCTTTTAAAAAATTTGCCGTTACATAAAGTTTTATATATGGAAATGTGCGCAATTTCATGCACAATACAACAAAAAACAACCCATGGTTGTAGCTTTTATCAGTTTTGAAATATTTTCATATAAATAACGTTAAGTGCAAAAATTTCAACTTTCGGTCAGCTTTGACTCTACCGAAATGGTCGAAAAACGCATTGTAAGCTAAACTCTTATATTCTAGTAATATTCAATCATTTACCTTCATTTTGCAACGACTTGGAAGTCTCTAGCACAATATTTCGATTTATGGTGAATTTATGAAAAAAAAAAATTACGTTCGCGCGGTAACTCTTCCGAAAAAATCAGAATTTTTTTGTGCAATTGTCGAAATGTTTGCACCATTTAAAATTAGCTGTTACATAAAGTTTTATATATGAAAATGTGCGTAATTTCATGTAGAATACAACTAAAAATGATTGAAGGTTGTAGCTTTTCTCTTTTTTCGAAATATTTGCATATAAATCACGATAAATAGAAAAAAAACCACGTTCGGTCAAATTTGACTCTACCGAAATAGTTGAAAAACGCAATTGTAAGCTAAAACTCTTACGGCCTAGAAATATTCCGTCATTTTTCTTCATTTTGAACAAATTTGAAGTCTCTAAAACAATATTGTGATTTATGGTGAATTTTTGAAAAATATATTTACCTTCACTCCGCGCGCGATTCGCGGCCGCAAGTCTCCGAATACGTACATGGCATTATCCTAATATTTGCTCCTTTTCATATTAGCCTTTTTATAGAGTTTCATATATCAAAATGTGCGCAAATTCATGAAGAATACAATACAAAATAATTGAAGGTTGTAGCTTTTTCCATCTTCGAAATATGTGCATATGAAAAAATATATATATTAAAATTTCGACATTCGGTCAAATTTAACTCGTCCGAAATGGTCGAAATCTGCAATTATAATCTAAAACTCTTACAGTATCGTAATATTCAATCATTTGTCTTAATTTTGAAACAAATTGGAAGTCTCTAGAACATTATTTTAGAATTACGGTGAATTTTGAAAAAAATATTTTTTTGCGTCCGCGCGTTACGAATTCGTACATCATTTTGTGATAATATTTTTCCGGTGTTGCTTTTTATTGTTTTACAATGTATTATATATCAAAATGATCGCAATTTAGTGTACAATACAAACGCAAACAAAGTAAACTGGTTAGCTTTGACCGTTTTTTGCACAGCGTGATTTGAATACAATTATGTATGAATTTTTTTTTTTTTCGCTACCATATATCGCATTATTTACATATGATAATGATATTATTTTTCATTTCTGATGGTTGCATTCTAAACTTCAGGCAATGACAAAAAAGGAGTCAAAAATGAACTCTTAATCTTCAAAGTACGCGCGCTGTAATTTTTTGAAAAAATTATTTTTCCGGTTCCGCGCTCACTCCAAACCAGGCCCGGCATACGGGAGACGTTTTGATTTTTAGGGCTCCGGCGTAAGAGGGTTAATAACCATAGCATCAATAGCGACAACAATAATAATAATAATAATAATGTTAACAGCATCAATGCAGCAGTGGGGGAGGTAGGGTAAACACAGGTGCAGGTGATGCAAACATTCCTCTTAACGTGCAGAGAAGCACACTATATAGTACACACAAAAATTGAATGAATCCTTCCTAAAACTACTATTTACAATATGTGACTGCCAGAAAAGGTGTCGGACTCATAGAGGTCAAAATCAGAAGAGAGAAAAAAAGTATGTTTTTTTGGACAAAAACTTGTCAAAATTTCACAAATTCTTTGGTACCTAAATGGAATAGGAAGTGGCTAATTTTTTTATAGAATAAACTCATATTATCCTTGAACAGAATTATGTAAAAAGATCTGCACTAAGATGTAATTCACTGTCATATCAGAAATGTTATTCTCTCTCTCTCTCTCTCTACATTGTGTCATGATTTACTGACATAAGCTCATGTAATCTGTCACCAGAAAAGGCACAGACCCACTACTTCCCACCCTCTCTCTCCCCCTCGTGTCATAATCATTTCAAGGTCATCACCCTCGCCTCCAACCCTTTGTTACACAAACTTGAGGTTTTTGCCATAGGTGTCAGCAACCTCTTAAATTATCCTCATCACTTTACAATTCCATTAGAAGTAAGTTGATGACATCCATGCTCAGAGAATACTGCCTGCTGGCCATTGTTGATGAAAAATGCAAAAAAAAAAACTGAGAAATTGGCATTCGAAGGAAATTGGACCAAATGGCAATATAAGACATTTCAGCCACAACCATTGGCATGCATATGGTACACACACCATCTACCTACAGTTTCCAACAATATTAAACTATCCCAGAGTCAACAGTGTTAAACAGCAAATCACTACTTGATAACTTTGCCTTTGTATCCCACACATGTTCAAAAGGGGAAAGGACAAAGGCAAGGCAAACGCAGGTTTAGACATGATTGTAGCGTGTTCTGCTAGCCTCTTGCAGGTCGATCACACCCAGATTTGAGATAGACGATGATTTATGGGGAAAAAATTTTTTTTTTTTTAAACTCCTCGGGTCGTGCTCGACCCATTGCACCTATTCAGGGTAAAGGCTTCAAGCATCTCAAGATTTTCCCCCCAGCAGGAGAGGAAGGCTTGTTAAAACCCCATTCAACCACTTGGGCTTACATCCCACCCTGTCCCTAGACTGACCCTGGCACAAATCAGTAGTACAGTGAACTGTGAATATGCTAAAGTGAAAGTGGATGAAAGCTGTCTAGCTGTCTGCGATTGTGCCCCGTCCCTCCTAGAAGCCAAAGTTTCTGTAAGAGAGGAAGGATGAATCTGGGGCCTCCTCTTACTCTTACAAAGCCTGGTGACAATGCTACGCAACACAAGCCCTTTCACAATCCAGCAATTTCTAGAGAGAGAGCTAAGAGAAGGAAAGGGCACATGCATGCTCAATTCCCTTGCTTATACTGAAACACCCTGGACTGACATAGTGGTTGCACCTGTGTGCAAGGTCCCAGTTGCAGCGGTGCATGAGGCACTGCTAAGGTGAGCCCCTTTCAGTCTTCCCCAGAAAAGACCAAATGCCAAAAGCCTTGCCAGATTTCTTGCAAGATGAACAAGGCTAAGGCACCTTCATCTTCCTCCACTTGGAAGTTTTGGAAGCATATGAGGCTTTGGAAAAACCACACTGATACCAATTGCAATTAAGTTGCACAAACTTCTCTTAAACAGTGACAAAGAGTCATTATTAGAAAAAGCAAAGGACTCCTTAGTTGCAGCAGTTGTCCAACTTGCTCCCCCCTCCCCCCAAAAAAATTTTTTCTCTGTAACCCTGGTCATATATCCTTGGATAAACAGGACACCACTCACCACTAGTCCATTGCCACCCATAACTTAATTCTTCAGACCACAAAACGGAAGTGAATGAGAAACACAAACAGGATGTGAAACTCCCTCTCTGTGCTTGGTGAAGGGACTTGTAGCAATCCAATCACTATGGCCACACAGCCATGAATATACAGAAAACACTACTTGCTTCTATACACCCAATTTGCTGGCACAGCAACAGCAAGAAAACAAGTTGTGCAACTGGTTTCCACAACCCTTTCTCTGTGCGAGAAAGACTAGACTTGATGCAAGCTGAAAGCTTACAAAGACAAAACATCAATTTTTTTAAAAATTTGTATTTTTCCAAACATACAAACCTGAGGTCTTTACAGATGGGAATCGGCTTTCAGTGATCTGGAATTTGGCCGTTTAGCTTTTTACAAAGTGGTTATGGTAACAGTTACTGAAGGTACAGGCAGAAGTAACGCCCAACCAGTCTGATTGCATTCAATTCTAATGTGTCCTTTGACTCAGGTAAGAGAATGAGGGGTGGTAAGAGGTGGGCTTTTACATAAAGACCCCAGGTTTGTATGTTAGGAAAAATGCAAATTATTTTTAAAATCTGTCATTTGTCCCTTCACAAATACAAACACTCAGTCTTTACATATGGGAGACTTACTTTTGGAGGGTGGATCTAAGTAATTCTCTGAACTGACTGGTAGTTCAGCTCACCTAGGTACTAGTCTCTTCCTGGTCACAAAAGAGCTAAGGAAGGAGACTGTACCTCTAATCTGTTGAATTATTAAGGGAATATAAGTAAAATCCCTGATTGGAAAAGGTTTCAACGAACCCATAGTGTCAGAGAACATAAGGCTGAAATAACCAACTGGTTAGACCACAGTCCCTCTCACCCCTTGCTAGAGAAAGAGAAGGAAGGATTTGCATCTATCAATCCAATAAAAACTAGATTATAGATAGGATACTTAGTCATCTAGATCACCTGCATGCATGCCAGTCCAGCATGTGACAGTTCATCCACTGCTCCTCTGCCCATTGGAAGAGGAAGGAAGCTAGGAGTAAGTGTGGAGGCCAGTACCACACACTTTCTCCTTGCAGCTCCCACCTGAGGCAAAACGCAATCTGTCCCTAGGAGCTGGGTGAACTACATGATTTGTCGACCATCCATCCACCATGGGATCCAAGGAAAATGAGTCCCATGGGCAACATTCTAAGGTAAGAATGTGATCTTCACTATTACATTCCATCCTATTAACTGATTGACAAGTTCTTCTGGATGTGATAGACAGACCGATGATCCTGGCCTCGAGAGATCTTGTGCAAAACGTACTGATGCCCACCAGGAAGTTGTGCGGTATGCTCATTTGATCTTGTTCCTAGTCAAGAGAAATGACCATTGGACATCAGTTCTCGGTCAACTTGAAGGTAACAAATGAGCTGTTGGCATTGGTTGAAAGACTAGTCACAGAGGCAACATAGATGGCATATTATCATAGGTTCCACAGGCCCATAGGAGCATGGTTCATTCCAATATCACATTTGAACATGTAGAGTGAGTAGGCAGACCAGAACAGAGCCAACCTTGTTAAGTCAAGAAAAGAAAGACTATGATCCAGTTTCTTCAGAGGTTGAACAAGACCTGGAAGACAAGCTCAGCTGTCCTTATCTCGTGACTTCATTGAAAAAGAAACGGACAGATACATTCACCTTTCTTATGAAGTCTGGTTGGCCACTGTACTGGAAATACATCTGTCTGTTCATGTACTTGCATTGCTACAGAGGGGATGAAAGGACACTAGGCCCTTTTGTGCAACATGCCACTGCCATGGTGTACTTCCTATCACACTGAAGAAAAGCTATCATGGATCCAAAGACTTGAAAGACTTGCAAGTGTGATAAATTTCCAAGAAAGGGAGTCAAGGCATTTGTAACCTTGGTCAATCTTCCAAAGAATGAAATTCACTGGAGGGCACCTCATCAGCAGTATTAGTCAAATCCAGAATCAAAACTCAGTCACACTCATCAGAGCATTATACTATAATGGCTTGTTCCTCCAACCAGGTAAAAAGGAAGGCGACAACAGGGGGACTACCTAATCTAAGACAAACCAAACTCACTGTCCATCAAAGGTGACAAAGCATTACATACCTGAAGAACATCCAGACTAATAATTCTTGACAAAACAAGTAATCATTGCAATAATTATACATATTCCTGGCAAGCAGACTAATTTGATGGGTGGATTTGAATTATAATAGTCAACCAAAGAGAAAAGGAACTCAATTTTATTCATCAAGACATTCGAGCAGCAAAGTCACATAGAGATTCATAAGACACATCTAAACTTATGCAAGGTGGAGTGCAGATCCACAGGTGGGCAGAGTTCCCCCAACCTGTCAGCAGTTAGCTACCCTGTCAGTAAGTTCATTTTGAAGTCGTTTCCAGCTCAAAGCTAAATTCTATGTGCATATTTGTGTAAGAACAAATAGATATAGATATATATATACATACATACATACATACATACATACATACATACATACATACATACATACATACATGTACTGAAAACCATCACAACATGCACTAAAAACTAAATTTAGTAATAATACCAAATACTCATATACTATAACCTTTGCTATTTAAAGCAAAACAATAAAACAATACAGTGGAACCTCGACATACGAAAGTCCCAACTTACAAAAAATTCAAGTTACGAAAACAAAGACGAAGATTTTTTTGCCTCTGCATACGAAAATAATTCAGGTTACCGAAGGGTGTTACTGTAAAGTCCAGAGATTTGCCCAGACCACCAAGAACAATTTTAAAACTCGGGCGCCTCTAACTCTGTAGACTCACCACCATCCTCCCACTCTCCCATTGGTTTCTGATGCTAGTCACCGCCGTAAGATCCTGCTCTCCTAGTGGTCAGCATCTATCCCATCATGCTCTACGTAAAGGCATTGTTCGGCCACTTCGTCGCACCAGCATTATCGTACACACGCGGAATTCGTTCATTCACATATACGATTTCGTTTGTTAACATAAATTCGTGTTAGTGATTTCGCTTTGTACTTTATTATCTTGCATGAGAACTTAATTAGTAACTTAATTACGTATAGTCATGGGTCCCAAGAAAGTTGCTGAAGTTCACAGAAAGAAGAGGATGCTTTCTATGGAGACAAAGATGGAGATAATCAAGAAGTACAGTGGTACCTCGAGATACGAAATTAATCTGTTCCGAGACGGCCTTCGCATCATGAGTTTTTCGTATCTTGGAACACATTTTACATGTAAAATGGCTAATCCGTTCCAAGCCCTCCAAAAACACCCCAGTAAATTATATTTCCAGGCCTTAAACACATGTTCTAGGGTTACGATGCCGATCCGACTTAAGAAATATGACTCCAAAAAGGCAAAATACTGTACATACTTGAGTAATATTCAACTGCATGTAATGTTCAACCCCATTTTTACTGCATATATTAGGACTTCAGCATATGTCCCATAGCAATAAGCCTAGTCTATGTTAGCGGTTGCTACTGTAGCCTAGTCTATGATTCTGACATCTAAACCTAAGAGCTAAAAGCTTAGAATATGCCAATAAAATGTATAAATAATCAGTATGTATACTCATTTCAAATAATTATTAATTAATCATTAACTATAATACACAAACAAACAAAAAACAAACCTTCCAATCGATTGTTTACATTCAGCTCTTACCTGTCTTACTAGTATCGAACGAGCACCAAGCAATCATTTTTCCTAGCACACAGTAAGCCATAAATTGTCATTAGTATCTCTCTTCAACTAATGAAACTTCCAAACAGTATAATAACCGTTCATTTCTATTCTTTATTCTATCTTTACCTAATGGAGATACCGAGTTACTGACAGCTATAATGAAACATACGTATAAGTAACGTAATAATAAAACAGAAGAAGAATTCTAAAAAATACGTATTTGTTGGCAGTCTGATTTATTTTCTATTTTATGATATCTAATTCACAATTTTTTTTTATTAAATGTATTGCATGTACTCATTTCAAATAATTATTAAGTAACCATTAACTATAATAAACAAACAAAAAAAAAGCTTCCAAACGTCTGTTTACATCCAGCACTTACGAGTATCGAACGATCGCCAAGCAATCACTTCTACACAGTAAGCCATAAATTTTCATTTATGGCTTATCTCTCTTCAACTTCTGAAACTACCAAACAGTATAATAACCATTCATTTTTATTCTTTATTCTATCTTTACCTAATGTTTTTTTTTATTAAATGTATTGCATGAATAAGTTTTTCAATTTACAGCAACCTTTTACCAATAGAATATTTAAAGCACAAGGGGTAGATGCTGACCAATAGGAGAGCAGGACCTTATGGGGTGACTAGCATCAGGAACCAATGGGAGAGCGGGAGGATGGTGGCGAGTTTACTCAGTTGGCGGCGCGGGAGTTTTAAAATTGTTCTCGGTGGTCCGGGTGAATCTCAGGACTTTACAGCAACAACCTTTCGTATCTTGAAAACTTTTCGTATGTAGAGCAGTAAAATTTTTCGTATTTGCTTTCGTATCTCGAGTTTTTCGTAAGTAGAGCCTTTCATATCTCGAGGTACTACTGTATGAGGCTGGCATGCGGTTGAGTGTGATCGCTAAGGAATACGGCTGAAATCCGTCGACGATAGGCACCATCCTTAAGCAGAAGAAAGCCATCAAACCAGCTACACCTCCAAGTGCGTGACTATTTTGTCCAACAAGAGGAGCCACATGCATGATGAGATGGAGAGGCTGCTTCTTGTATGGATAAAAGACAAAGAAATCGCTGGCGATATGATAACTGAGACGGCAATCTGCAACAAGGCGAGCGCTATTTTTGGTAATCTGATTGCCCAGGCCGAAGACGACACAGGAGAAGGGACATCGACACCAACCCCAGACTTCAAGGCTTCTCGTGGGTGGTTTGAAAAATTCCGGAAACTGACTGGCATCCATTCGGTGGTGCGGCATGGGGAGGCGGCCAGCTCGGACACGAAAGCAGCCGAAGCCTTTATTAAGACGTTCAACGAGATGGCGATCAACGAAGGCTACAGTTCTCAGCAAGTCTTCAACTGTGACGAGACTGGCCTTTTTTGGAAAAAAATGCCTCGTCGGACATACATCACGGAGGAAGAGAAGAAGCTACCCTGGCATAAGCCTATGAAAGACAGGCTTACGCTTGCACTGTTCCAACGCCAGTGGGGAATTTAAAGTCAATCCCCTACTTGTCTATCATTCGGAGACTCCTCGAGCCTTCAAGGCCCACAAAGTGCTAAAGGAGAAGCTTCCAGTGATGTGGAGGGCTAATGCGAAAGCCTGGGTAACGAGGCTTTTGTTCACCGAGTGGGTAAATCTGTGTTTCGGCCCAACAGTGAAGAAATTCTTGGAAGAGAAGCTCCTCCCTCTGAAATGTCTGCTGTTGTTGGACAATGGCCCTGCTCACCCTCCTGGCCTCGAGGAAGATATCCTAGTGGAGTATTCTTTCATCAAGGTTCTTTATCTTCCACCTAACACCACCCCTCTCCTCCAGCCCATATGAACCAGCAAGTGATATCGAACTTCAAGAATCTGTATACGAAACATCTTTTCAAGAGATGTTTCGACATCACCGATACCACAAACCTCACCTTGCGTGAATTTTTGAAGCAGCATTTCGATATCGTCATATGGATCCGACCCATCGATCAAGCTTGGCAGGAGGTTTCAAGGCGAACCTTGAATTCTTCGTGGAGGAAACTCTGGCCTGATGCTGTATCCGCCCGAGACTTCAAGGGATTCGACATGGGCGAAGCTGATGCATATTCAGAAACAGATGAAGATCCTGAAACTATTTTGCAACCAAATCTTGACGAGATCGTTGCTCTCGGCAAGTTCATGGGGATGGTTGTCGACGAGGACGACATCAATGGCCTTCTCGAGGAGCACCAAGAGGAGCTTACGACGGATGACCTGAAGGAGTTGGAGGCCATGCAACATAACGTCGTTCAAGAAGAGTTCTCTAGCAGCGGCGAGGAGGACCCTATGACAACGGCAAAAATTAAGGATGCTCTAGCTGCTTTTCATAAAGTGCAATCCTTTGTAGAAAAAAAAAAAAAGACACCCCGAAAAGGCTTACACAGGTCGTATGCTTGCGCAGTTCGATGATGTTTGCCTGAGTCGTTTCAGGAACATTTTGAAAAGCAGACAGAAGCAATCTTCCTTGGATAGTTATTTTTTAAAGAGGCCTTTAGTAGGAGTAAGCAAACAGGAAGATCCAAGTGATATGAAAAAACAGAAAGTTGAAAGTGGTGAAGAAATTGAAATTTTGTATAAAAAAAAAAAAAAAAAAAAAAAAAAAAAAAAAAAGTATGAGTAAAAAAAAATGCAAAAAAAAAGACAAAAAAAAAAATTTAATTTTAAGTTTTCTGTAAAGTTAAGTGTCAATGTTTTGTGCCATTTGTTAATGTGTTTCGTAAAGTTTAGTGTTAATGTTTTCTGCCATTTTTTAATGTGTTTTGAAAAGTTGTGTTCATGTTTTCTGCCATTTGTCCTCCTCCTCTGTCGTCACTTTCAAAGATCGCCTCACTCGAAAGGTAAGGTTCCACATTTTACTACATACGTATGCACGTACAGTATTTCTTGTACCATGTACACTCATACACTTTATTTACAGGTACATATAGTAGTATATGTAGTTTATGTTAGGTATTGAATGGTCCAAATTGTTGTATTTCTTTGTTGATTAGTCAATTTAGCTTTATTATAAAATTTACTGGGGTGTTTTTGTAGGGCTTGGAACGAATTAGGCAATTTACATGTAAAATGTGGTTCAAGATACAAAAAAATCAGGTTACGAAGGCCGCTTCGGAATGGATTAATTTCGTATCCTGAGGCACTACTGTACCTACTTTCAGTCAAACTTAACTCATCAGTAATTCACTCATCCATTTAGTATGGCAATAACTTTATATTTACTGTTGGCACAATATTTTCAAAACCTTGATGCCAGAAAATTGTTGACAATTGGTTCAGCATGGCAATTGATATCAACTTGACTGCAGTATTCAAGAATCTCTAGTAGGCTTAAGTCCATCAAAAAGGTTGAATACTGCAAATTGAATGGTAGATATTTAAGGAAATAATTAGAATGACTTCAGTGACTTCAGCGCTGCAGAAAGTATCACACATCCGCACCTCTTCAATTCAGACATCTGTGGTATAACAATCCTGAAAAGGGGAATTTGTGAAGAACAGTGAAAGGCAAAACAAAAATAAAAATTATTCCAGCATTAGATTCTGCCTCTGAAAATTCACGAGTAAATAGCTTTAGGGCAACTGTGTACTTCAAAGGTTTTTGTTAAAATTGTTCTTATTGGTGAAGATTTGCGTTGCTGATTTATATGCAAACAGAAATTGGTTAATTTGCCCTTATTAATTTCTTACCATCTGGGATTTTGTTACATACATATTGCCATTTCATTAAATTCAAAAACAGTTGCCTCTTATGTTAATTTTAATAATTTTCTTTTGCAGCTGCATGCAGTCTGGATGGAATGGTACTAAACTCAGGACAGCCACAATGCTGCTTATATATAGCATGCAGTCTGGATGGACGGGTATTGAACTCAAGGCAGCCACAATGCTTATATATAAACAACAAACTATGGCCAGATGTCCCCTGTAAAGCCAGTTACTTTTATTCCTCTTCTCAAAATCACCTTAAACATGTATGATGTACTGATAACATGTATGATGTACTGACACATCTTTGCATCTTTAAATGTAACAGATTCAACTGTAAAATATTAGATTGTATAAATGTATAGAGAATGTACATTGTAGGCAAATATGAAGGTAGTTATTGATGTCTAAATATGAGAATATTATGAAATTTATGTAATAATATGTATTATTTCCTCTGCTGGAAAGCTCTTCTTTAAAGATAAAAAAAAATATAAAAATACTACTATATTATAATGGAGTGTTAATATTTTGTTGTTGATTTACTAACAATTTAAGAAGAAATCTATTTGGTCGAGATACTGAGATGTTTAAGAACATGTAGGATTAAAAAAATCAAAGCCTTTCAAAGAAGGTTTAGAAAATGGAAAATAATTCAGATTTTAGTAGCACTGAAAAATGCTACTCTCACATCTTTTGAAAATCTTAAGGTTTTTGCAGACTTATAAAACTTGATGATAAAATTATTACATTATATATAATTATTTTAACATTTTGAAAGTTGTAACAGTTATGAAAAAATTGTCACAATTTATGAAACTTTAGTCTGCATAGTTCTTTCAAAATGTTGAACCTTTTACAAACTTTGTGATACAGAGCTTTTATTAGAATCCTTGAGAAACCCAATGATTATATTAATTACCAATTCCTCATTACAGTGGTCCCCCCCATATTCGCGGGGGATGCACACCAGCCAACCCCCCCTCCCCGTGAATAGTTAGAACCCGCGAATAGTAGTTGGAACCCCTATAAAAATGCTGAAAACAGCCTATTTTGTTAGTTAAAACTCAAGAAAAACCCACTAAAAACTTTTATGCTTGTTTTTTTAAAATAGTTTCATCACAAAAAGTGCATTTTATGATGAAATTGATAAAAGAAAAAAAAACAGGAATTTTTGGATATTTCTCATACAAAAACCGCGAATATGCTAATTTCCCGTGAATAATGCGGGGGAACGTTCCCGAGAGAAATCAGCGAATGTGCAAGTCCACGAATCTGGAGAACGCGAATACAGGGGTCCACTGTACTAGCATAATGATATATAACACTAAAAGACTTAGATTTTAAGTCTTCCAGTTTACAGAAACTTAATACATATTCTTAAACTTTTCACAAACCTGAAAGCACAATGCGTATTACAGTTGAGCCTAATTGTACCAATAAAATTATGGAGGAATCTTAAGCAATACCATTTTAGAGAATACATATTATGATTTTACTCCTTGAAGATTACTGTTGTATGAATGACAGACCCTGAGTGTAAATGCAAATGCTTCCGAATGCTTTGCTTTAATTGATGTTGGTCTGTGAAAGACATCTCCCACTCTTGGGCTATAAAATTAAATGATGAACTTTTGTACAAAGATTGTTAGTTAATGAGTTTCCCTTGTTTTAAGGAGTTGGAGAACAAGATGCCATCTTTTCAGCTTGAACCATTGACTGATAAATGTCATAATGGTAAGGATTCACCAGGTGCAACACCACTAGTTCTGTCACAAGTAGTGCTGTACCTCAAGAATTGTTGGCAGTTATGAATTCAAATTTAAAATGAAACTTGTGAACTAATGCTTTTTTTTTTTGGTGTAATCTGAACTACTGTTTTAAATGGAATGCTTTAACAATTATTTCGCAATGCTATCAGTAATCTTTTTGTGAATATATGTACGCATTAGGAAACTATAAAAACTTGGGTATTTTATATTTCAATTCTTTTCCTATTATTAAAAATGCAAAATGACTCAACTGTGGCTCCTTAGAATAAGCTAGGAAGGTCTTTATAGCAGAAAGAATGTACTGATAAAATACTGAGTGCTCTGAGGAACTATGTAATGATTATAATAAGTGTGTGAATGTTCCTCTCTCAGCATTTAGCAATGTTCTGTGCCAACTGAGGTCAGTGAATTACAAAGATTCCACATATTTCATTAAATGCAGAATTGCAGATCTAGTTTTTAAGTGTACATATTCACATTGCTCATAAGACTTTTCAAATAGTGTTTTTATAAAAAGAGTTTCAGATATGTACCTAGATATAAAGCACCATGCTACTTGCTCACATTTACCTTTCCCAAAGCGTTTGCTTTTAGAATGCATGGATGCTAAAAGTATTTTATGAGTATGTCAAGTTTTGTAATTTATCAATTTGAAGTGTGAGTGGTAAGTAAATGTTTGATAGTTTTCATTCAAGTGCTGGGAAAGCATGTAAGGGCTACAGAGTACCATAGTAATATGTAGTAATGTTCATTGTTCGTGGTAGTGACCATTATGATGATATGTATTCTGGGTGTATTTCTTGACCAAGTTTAAAAAAATTTATAAGAATTAACAACTTCAATGCTATGGAAGTATATATAGATCTGTCAAAAGCATGGATAAGAATTTTACTGGACATTCCATTACTTTTTAATGTTAAGATGTTTGTAGGTTTCTAATCTTTTAAGTTTAAATAATCCTATCATGTTGTGGGAAATGACAAGGATTACTCTTTATAAACCAATGGTACCTCAAGGGTAACATTTTGGTTTTTGGGTAAACCCTTATTTTTTTATAAAGCCAATCATAACTCATTACTTCTTGATCAAGATTAGAATTGTTTTCTCCTAGTACTATTGATAAAAACAAACCCGGGCATCAAAGTTTTCGTTGATTTAATGAAACTTAGTAACAAATGAACAGATGAAATTTGGGACATACAGCTCGGGACTGGGGCCAAGGTCATCCTCAAGTGTTATCATAAGAAAGAAATGAATGAAATATTATAAAAAAAATTGGGTATTAAAACTAACACAAACACACACACATACTAAAAGATTAAGTTATGTATAATAAATAATTTGTACATTTAGCAACATAGTATATATATAAAAAATACATTTGAATTTTAAAAATAAAAATTTCTCCAGAAAGGCAATAAAGGGCTCTAGCAAAACAATTTTACTTCTGAGGTATGGGCAATACATCTTTACATTTAAAGAGTGCAAAAGAGGTAGGTGTTCTCTTTTCCTGTCAGTAATATAAGTAAAAAAGCATTAGGGATACGAGCGTCAGCCTGCAAGTTGAATACAAAATCAAATGCTTAAGCTATTTCACCCAAATAAGGATCAGACATAGTTACTCTCCCATAAATGTCTTTTGAAGGTAACAGAGCACCAATACGCTCATTGTTACTTATTACTGTTATTTGAGCATGTTCTGTTGAGCTAGTAAAACAATGAACGGCACTACTACAAGATTTTGATAATGGAGACATATAGGTATTCTCCTACTTATGATGGGGTTAGGTTCCAAAATAAAACATTGTTTGCTGGAAAAATCATAACTTGAATACAGCCTATAATTCAGTACAAAGAGAAATTGAATAACATAACAAGAGTTAACCTAGCATACAATATGGTTTATCTTATACATAGTAGTATACGGTAGCCTAGCCTACAGTATACTCTATACATATATGGTATAGTAACTATTCATATCAGCTAATTCTAGAGGTTCAATGCATTCTGACGTATGATAATTCAGTACAAAAAGAAATTGAATAACATGAAACAAAAATCAGACGTGTACTGTAAGGCCTGTCCACACGTGCGGGCCTGATCGGCGTGCTCCGGGGTTGACGGGCAAATTCTGGCGGGATTACCCGTGAGTGTTGTCCACACGGGTGAGGCGATGGAGAGGTGGGTGTGCCCGACGATGCCAGTAGTGTGTTCAGTGCGGTATGATAAACATTGTGCCTACCGCAAAGAAGATATTGTGTAGCATGATAATTTCTTTGTTTGTGATGAAAAAGAAGAAAAAGAAGGGAATATGGTGCAAAGAATGGCTCAGTAAAAGATATGTATATGGTTAACGTATGTCTGCCAGGGTCGAAGCTCAAGCCATCGGGCACCACCAAGGTGATTTTGCTACAAGACACATCGGGCAATTTGACGGTTTGCCCATCAAGTGTGCCCGTTAGTGGGGAGGTCCGCCGATCAGGCCCGGTCGTGTGGAAAAAAGCTGATGGCAAATGAGAGTTTATTTCACCATATTTAACTCAATTCTTAACCAATTTCTTGTCGTATTGATAGCATTAATGAATAGCTGGACAGTACTTATTTATTTATGGGACAAGGTTATTTTTTTATACAAAGCGTTTTTAAGTTGAAATTTGACTAGAATATGTCTCGTTGTAAACTAAATTATTTATTTTCATTAATAGATTGCGTTGGGGCATGTTTATTGTGTAAAAAAAATTAAGTGATCATGTTTGTGTAAGAAAATATAAAGTGATTTCCTTAACTATTTTCACAGGATTTCTTCGTAACACGAGCTTTATGAATTTATCTTTTATCGGCGTGAAAACAACAGTAAAATGTGTTCTTTCATGCCCAGTAGTTTTGATTAAAATACTTTTCTCTCAAATTTTATCTATACGTAGTTGTGTCTGATGGCATATCAATGTTTATGGGAGTTTCCTAGTTGCCGATGTACGATAATTTATAGTCATTAGCCGCTTGAACATTGTTTTTTCAGCTTCAGCTACAACTTTGTTTAAAATTAGCAGTATATTTCCTTGCTGATCTTTTATCTATAGTCCTATCTACATAACGTCAATTATATAACATAACTACAGTACGTGTATTGCTGACTATCATACAGTGGTTGAAAAAGAAGCAAAATGGATGTTGTTATCCGATTTGGTTGTACTTAGCAAAAAGTTGTCTCATTCAGTGGTTTATGGCTGTACACATTTATGCAATGATTATAACGTTAGTAACAATATTTTTATCATTCTCTCTTACTTTTTTAACTAAGATTTAACTAGAAGATGGGATAGAGGTGGAGGTAGAGAAGTTAGTTTATTGTAATTTGATATCTCTCACTGTCTGACTGTATGATGCTGCCTGCACCCGTTACAAGTGATATTTTTAAATATTTTCAAAATATTGTCATATCGGTATCATATTGCTAACCCCATCGTAAAATCGGATTATCGCAAGGCGAATATTTTAACTCAAACACTACCTGTAGTAATTGGTGGCCTTTACAAGCCCAACCAGCTTTCATTTAGTATACTACTACCTATACTTACATAGTACTAAGTTATTCAAAATTATACAAAGGCAATTCTTTGAAGTAGGGGAATGCTCACCTTAAGTAAGGCAACACCTGTTAACAGGAGATACTGACCTACAGGGTCACATTATTCGGAATACTTTCTTTTTGTCCTAACAATTTCATTCAGTTTGGTCATGTAACTTCAAAGCACGGGCTAGGCCTACTTTTAAATTTCATAACTCTGATGAGCAGATACCCAATATGTAGTGTTCAAGCAGAAATTTGAAAGAATCAATGACGTAGTGGTGTTGCTCCAAACTAGTTTCTAACTGCCTAACCATGAGAATATCCATTGAATCTTTCCATTTCTTAAAAGTTGTGAAGATTTTGCTAAAACTGCTTTTGGTATGTGTGTGTGTGTGTGTGTTACAAGTCCATGATGGATAACTGTTGCAATATTTCCAGCTGGAGTAGATTTGAAGTTGGGTCAGTAAAGCTTGCCATGTTAGATTGATTTTACCATGACATTTATGTTCTACAGCAGGATGTTGCCAATACCCTTAACGAGACATTCAGAGGCTCTTGCGATGTTAAACCATCTCCTTTGTATGAATTAATGTGCCATTTCATATCAAAGTTGGAGCAATCTTGCAAAAGATTTATCGGAAAAATCCATGACCTTAACTTTGCACTCAAGGTGTGCATTCTTTTCCTGAGCATCATTAAAAGCTTAAATCTACAGCAGCATTGTCTAACAAAGTAATGTACGCTCCTAAGTATTTCAAGCTTAATCCTTTGTACTAGGAAAAGGTTTCATATCAAATAAGGTTTCATACTCTAATAATTAGACTTTGAATAGAATTGCAACAGTACACATTTTCATTTCAACCACCACAGGCCCGTACTGAGTTTTAGAGGGGGAGGGTCTTTTTTCCCAAAACTGGACCTTTTCTTCTATACAAGTCATTGCATACATAGGTATAATCATATTCCTTTTATCACTCTTGTATTTCCTACTACTAAAGAATGTTAATATTTAATAAGAGAATTTATAAGAAAAAAAACTTGCCAAAAAAAAAGATTGTTATTTATTACTTTGTAAGTATAGTTCTATGAAAAGGAGTTACAAAATATGAACTTTGTTTTTTTTTTTTTTTTTTTTTTTTTTTTTTTTTGGGGGGGGCGGCCTTTGACACCCCTCAGTACAGGCCTGCGCCAGTAAATTTATCACCCTGTTCTCCTAGTGATCTGCTTGACAACAGTAGGAGGGGGAGGGGGCATCCTGTAGATCCAGGGAGATGGTTTCACTTGTAGACAATTACAAACTAAAAAGTTTCACTTGTAGACAAGTACAAATTAAAAATATAAATATCGCCTGAGAACATCGAGAAAGTTCTTTAGTTGTTCATGAAATTCAAAAGGTCTGCAATTATGGGATACTACAAAAATAGAAACACAGTCTCAAGTTAAACCCTGCCTATTAAGGCTGAGACAAATAAACATGGAATCATCCTTCCTTTATCTATAATGTTGGCCTTCAGGATTAATTAAGGCCTGAATCCTAACCCAAGGATCAGTTCTCAGTGAATTCTGATAACCAAGCTCTTAAGACTGGTTCCACCAATGAGGTTCAACCATCTTCAGAGTGGCTGATGTCACCAAAAGTTTTCACAACTTTTCACAACTTGTTCTAATTTGCAAACACTTTTCAAACCACAATTAATTCTCCCATCCATCTCGGCAAGAAAGTTTTTAACAGATTTTGGGATGAAATTTACATCAAATTGTACTTGCTATAAAGCACTTGAAATCTGAAGGCAACAAGATGGAAGGAAGCGTCTGGAGGAGAATTACTGTATGTATATGATTAGGGTAAAAATGTAGGACAATTAGATTGGAACCTAAGAATGAATTCCAAGAAGGTTTGAGGGCACGAACTTTCTTGAAATACATTTCTTAAGTTTCAGTCTACATACTTGTCTTGAGTTTAAGGGAGTCACTGGCTTGGTTATGTCATTAGCATCGGCTTGGACACACATGCAAGACTATTCTGCCCAAATATCTTACCGAAAGCTAAAATCTGACTATGCAAAGGAATAGCTTGTTTATTCACCAGGCTATTCATGCACCTTCCTAGTCCAAAGTTCAGAGAAATCTTTTAACATTCCATAGCTTTAAAAACAAATGCATCATTTGAATCATGATGAAATTAAAACACTGCTGACCAAAGACCATTGTGTCAGAAACTTCCCTATCCTTTGCATTAGTTTTATTGAAAAAGTATTGAAATGTGTGGAGGTTTCATTTTCCACGTTGAGTTCAGTAAGCTGCAGAACCTCTAAGATTTTTGTTTGCCAGTTATCATAATGGTTCATGTTTATCCTGTTTTCTCAGTAAATTCTTGGCATTGATTGCTGTGAGGGTGACATAACAGATTCATGAAAGTAAGTTTACCCTTATGCCTGTGCAATGGCTAATGACTGCAAAGTTTAAATTTTTAAGATGCATTACATCATTTTGTATCAATCCTTTAGTTCTATATATTTTATACCTACATCTACCCTTAGTTCTATATATTTTATACGCACATCGATAATCATGTTTTATATAACAAATATCATTTATGCCAGTCAATTATAAACTCATATGTTTACCTTCATGTTCTTTGGTGTGAAATTAGGAACTAGAATAGTTTTCATCGCAACACTCCACTCAAGCGAATTCATTGAAATTGAAAAATATAAAATAACAAGGAATATTTTACTTTTCTTTAAACTGTACATATATTGCTGTCTCCTACATTCTGTACATAGCTTAGTGGCAGCACCAATGAGCAAGTATTAGAGATCAATAATATTGTATTTATGACTGCTTACCAAGTATATCTTTTGATATTTATGATGTTAGATTAAAATAAACCTTAATTTATTTTTTCTTTGTTTTCATCAACCTCTGTATCAAGAAATTGTTATTAAGGTAAATAAAAATTATTTTATAATTCTTATTTCCTGGTTTAGGTGAACACAGTCTAATGCATTACATACGTTCTGTGCAAATACAACTCCAGGGCCTGTAGCAAATAACAAGTACAAAATGATGCAGAACAAATGTGGACAAACAGATCATCACAGAAGCTGGGAGTAACTAGTAGCAGAGATCTGTCATGCACAACCATTCCTGTGCCTGTACAGTCCCAAAACCATCCACACACACAAAGACATGGATAGCACTACCCCTCTAACAACAAACCTTCAAGCAAAACACAGGTAAAAGAGTCACAAGCAGTCCTTGCGTCTGAAAAACAGTGTCAACCTAAGGTATGATTGCCAGGGAAATGCACTCACTCACTCGAAGTCCTACTGGACTTCTTTCTAGAGGGAAGATAAGGAAGACAAGATGGATGAGGAAGAGTTCAATGTGGAGAAAAATTGTCCATGTAATTTGTCTTTGTTTTCTCCAAGAGAAGGTATATCATCAACATTGAAGGACCCAAGGGTGATGCTGCTGTGGCATCTTCCATGAGAAGAGGTTAAGCAGCTTGATTAACTGCTGGATAGCATGGACCCCCGGATCTGCAAGTCAGACCGTTCAGATCTAATATACCACAAACAAGCAACAACCACATTCTGGACACCTGCCTTGCCTCTTGAAAAGGGCCCAATAGAGACAGCATTTATAGTAGTACCTCAGACTTCGAACTTGATAAATTCCAGAAGGCTGTTCGCAATACGATTTGTTCGAAATATGAAACAAATATCCCCATAAGAAATATAGAGAATCAGAATAATTCGTTCCAGTCAACTCGAGAAGTCCCCCTTTCCACATTTTTGTACATTATATGAAGTAAAATTTTCGAAAAATTTTGTTTCCGTGTACGATTTACGAACTGTTTGGTGAAAATGGTGCACAGTCGGGTGGGGGATGGAGGGAGGAGACACAGGAACCCTTTGAAAAATCAATAATGTGTTTGATTGTGAGAAAGAGAAAGTAATCAGCCTGTATGATTGTTGCCATGTTTACACTATGATCTTACGAGCATAAGAGATTAATTATGCCACAATATATCTACTTACTGTTGACAAATGGAAGAATTTAAAATAAACAAGATGATTTTGCAAACAAATAAGTAAGTAATGAATGCAAAAAGGAGAGAGAGATATTAAATAACTTTTCACAAGGAAGTCGTTTAAACAAACAATCTAAGGCACAAAGAAGCTGAATGCAGCACCAGTGTGTTTATTATGAAGCAGAGTTAGTTTTACAGTGGTAAAAAATTGTAAAAAGCCATTGTCACTAGATAGGTATTTTACTGTAACAAAAATAGTAAGTGATTTAGGCATATCAAACGTAAGTAAAAGAAACGGGCGAATAATCATCCCAGCCCAGATGGGTAGGAAGCAGGTCTGCTTCTTCCCTCTCCTCTCATCTCTATCATCTCACTCAGCGCACCGAACACTGGCTCAAGTCACAAGTTAAGGTTTTTTTTTTTTACTGTATTGCATTTGATTGTTTTCATGTTTTATCATTATGTTAAATTTATATTGAAATAACAGACTTTTCTTAAGTGGATTGGTACTGCTTTTATACATACATCTTATAGTAAAGAGTGCTTTTACTTACATATTATAGTAAAGATTTGTGAGGACTGCAATCAGACAAGGAGAAAGCTCTAACTTTATTGAATAATGTTGTTGTTTTTGATTAAGCTGACCTTGTGTCAGCACGGGCTCTTGCTCACAGAGCAGCCCGTAACTTTATTGAACAGAGACGGCTGTATATGAGGCAGCAGTGCGGACGGAAACGTAGTGTCCGTCACACACGCACATACAAAAAGGGACGGAGCCCCCACTGCTATTGTGTTTCATGAAAGCTGAAAATATACATATCTTCATGAAGAGAGTACATTTTTACAATACATATATCGGCGGATAGGCCGTGAAATGTTCTACATTTTAGTATATGGTATAAAAAGTATGTAAAGAGGAAGGATGGACATTTGGCAAAATGCCTATAACAAGGCAGTTAGGCAGTAACTGTTTATCTGTAGTCAGAAGTTCCGCCAGACTGGACATAAACATTCCACTTTGCTTTAGGCCCAGAACCAGATTGAGGGGTGGCATGAAGTGGGCATACCTAAATGTAAAAGACCTCAGGCTTGTATAGTTAGGAAAAATACAATTTACTTTCAAAAATTGTGATTTGTTCCTACACGCTATACAAACCAATAGTCCTTTACATAAGGAAGACTCACTGATTGGTGGGAGGGAATCTGAGTCTTGTGAACAGACTGGTGTTCACCCAACCAAGGTTCCCTCCCTGGTCGTAAGAGCAAGGGAGGGAGCCTTGCCTCTGTCCAAATGATCGGAGTGAGATTACTGCCAGACCAATGGGCAGACCTCTGGACCAATTCATAAGAGGGAGGCATGCGTAACCTCTTATGAATAGCAAACAAGAACTTTTACTTGGAAGTAAGAGGCCAAATATATAGTATTGGGTTTGTCTCTTACTGCTGTCCACTTTCCCCCTTGTTAGGGAAGGGACAGAAACGTGCTTCTATCCCTCATGAAAGGAAAAGAATGGGGCTCAGTCACATAGCTTACCTGCATCTATCATCCTTTCCAGCATGTGACAACCAACAATCTCTGTCCGAAGGAAGAGAAGCCAGTCACACACTCATTTGCACTCCATTCATATGGTTACCACAAGGACGAGATGCAACCTTGTCCCATTAGAGGAGCTGGGTAAGCTACACAACTTGTTGAGCAGCCACCACGGGTCCCAAGGAAAGTGTTCCAAGGACCTGTGGGCAATATTCTGAAGGTAGGAGGTGAAGGTGGTCAGGTTGGACCACACCCCTGCCTTCAGCGCCTGCAATACCAACAAGTTCTTGTGGAACGCAAGGGTAGGACCAATACCTCTAACTTCATGGGCTCTCAGACAAAAGGTACTGGTGTCAAAACTCCTTTCAGAGTCATATGCTTTCATGATTACCTCATGAAGCCAGAAAGAAATAGTGTTCTTGGACACTTCTTTCTTGGTCACCCCGGTGCTAACAAAGAGGCGTCGACACTCACGCCTGAGATGGCGAGTTCTCTTCAGATAGCGCCATAGCACTCTACCAGGACAAAGTAGCATCTATTCCGCATCGTTACCAGTTGACTGAAGGATTCTGAGTCTTTGCTATGAAATCCAGGGCAAAATTGAGCGTAACTAATCCCCATCCCCTAGAGTGTTTAACATTATGAGAGACCATGAAGTTCCCCTACTCTCTTCGCCGATGCCATGGCCAGCAGAAAGACTGTCTCCCTACTAATGCTCCCCAGCCCTGATTCGAGGCGTCGCATGACATTAGATCTGGGAAACTTGATCTCGTGACTCTCCTTGAAGGAGATTATAATCCACTGACCATCATTGAAGACTCTCCCATAACTGTAAGTCCCATGGAATTCTGATCGCCTGATCCTCTCCTTGCCAATTTCTGTGAAACATATGCTGCAATGCCCAAACCCGACATCTCCCCAAGGGGACTAATGCTATTAACAGATTCACATATTCCAACAGACGAAGCCACAGAGGCACCGGGGGACTTTCTTGACCCAAAAATTCTTCTATACAGGTTTGAATTATATCGACTCATTTCTGATTTGATTTTATTTATGTTTACAGTAAGAGGTTTGAAAGGTGTTAAAGGAGGAAAACCTCGCAGTTGCACTTGAAACAATTGTTAGAAGAGGGTGGACAATAAGATGGAAGAAAGAGTAAAAAGGAATGAAAGTGGTTGCAGCCAGGGGCTGAAGGGATGCTGTAAAGAACCATAAGTAATGCCTACACTACACCGAATGAGGTGCACTGATGGCACTACCCCCTACTAGGTACTTGATCCTGTGTTAAAAAAAAGAACCTTCAAAACTGTAGTATGAATCCTCATTCCTAGGCACATCTATAGCTTCCTGCTTCGGAATGAGGTCCGACTTGTTGAGAGTGATTGTTAAACCTAACTGGGAACAAACTTGAAACGCTCTCCATCACACGGAGGGCTTCTTTTAGACTGCTCGCAAGAATTAGCCAGTCATCCAAGTACCTGAGTACAGTGGTACCTCGAGATACGAAAGGCTCAACTTACGAAAAACTCGAGATACAAAAGCTAATAGAAAACTTTTACGGCTCTACATATGAAAATTGCTCAAGATACGAAAGGTTGTTGCCGTAAAGTCCGAGATTCGCCCAGACCACTGATAACAATTTTGAAACTTGCGGGCCGCCAACTGAGTAGACTCGCCACTATCCTCCTGCTCTCCCATTGGTTCCAGATGCTAGTCACTTCCATGAGATCCTTCTCTCCTATTGGTCAGCATCCCTCCCATCATGCATCTACTATGTAGCGGCGTGCCTCGGCCACTCGGTACCAGCATCATTATCGTATGCACGCGGTATTCGTTCGTTCTAACGATTTCATTTATTAACGTAAATTCGTTAGTGATTTCATTGTAGTATACTTTATCGTGTTGTGTGAGAACTTTACTCCATACTTATACGTACTACATAACAATTACGTACAGTATATACGTAGTCATGGGTCCCAAGAAACTTGAAATTCACGGAAAGAAGAGGATGCTCTCTTTGGAAACGAAGATGGAGATTATCAAGAAGTATGAAGCTGGTATGCGATTGAGTGTGATCGCCAAGGTATACGACCGAAATCCGTCAACAATAGGCACCATCCTTAAGCAGAAGGATGCCATCAATGCAGCTACACCTTCCAAGGGCGTCACTATTTTGTCCAGCAATAGGACCCACGTGCATGAGATGGAAAGGCTTCTTGTCTGGATAAAAGACAAAGAAATCACTGGCGATACGATAACGGAGACGGCAATCTCCCACAAGGCCAGTGCTATTTTTGGCAATTTGGTTGCCCAGGCCGAAGACAACGGAGGAGAAGGGACATCAACGCCAACCCCAGACTTCAAGGCTTTGCATGGGTGGTTCGAGAAATTCCGTAAACGGACTGGGATCCATTCATCGAACGTACATCATGGAGGAAGAGAAGAAGCTACCTGGGCATAAGCCTATGAGAGACAGGCTTATGCTCGCACTTTGTTCCAATGCCAGTGGGAATTGCAAGGTGAAGCCCCTACTGGTCTATCATTCCGAGACTCCTCGAGCCTTCAAGGCCCACAAAGTGCTTAAGAAGCTTCCAGTGATGTGGAGGGCTAATGCAAAAGCCTGGGTAACGAGGCTTTTGTTCACAGAGTGGGTAAATCTGTGTTTCGGCCCGACTGAAGAAATTCTTGGAAGAGAAGCGCCTCCCTCTGAAATGCCTGCTGGTGTTGGACAATGCCCCTGCTCACCCTCTTGGCCTCGAGGAAGATATCCTAGCGGAGTATTCCTTCCTCAAGGTTCTTTATCTTCCGCCTAACACCACCCCTCTCCTCCAGCCCATGGACCAGCAAGTGATATCGAATTTTAAGAAGCTGTATACGAAACATCTTTTCAAGAGATGTTTCAACATCACCGATACCACAAACCTCACCTTGCGTGAATTTTGGAAGGAGCATTTCGATGTTGTGATATGCATCAGACTCATCGACCAAGCTTGGCAGGAGGTTTCGAGGTGAACCTTGAATTCCTCGTGGAGGAAACTATGGCTTGATGCCGTACCCGCCCGAGACTTCGAGGGATTCGACGTGGGAGAAGCTGGTGCTGCAGATTCAGAAACAGTTGACGATCCTAAAACTGTTTTGCAACCAGATCTTGAAGAGATCGTTGCACTGGGCAAGTCCATGGGGCTGGTCGTCGACGAGGACGACATCAACGACCTTCTCGAGGAGCACCAAGAGGAGCTTACAACGGATGACCTGAAGGAGTTGGAGGCCATGCAACATAACGTCATTCAAGAGGAGTTCTCTAGCAGCGGCGAGGAATAGGAGGACGACGACCCTATGACAACAGCAGAAATTAAGGATGTTCTAGCTGCTTTTCATTAAGTACAATCATTTGTAGAAAAATAGACACCCCGAAAAGGCTTACACAGGTCATATGCTTGCGCAGTTCAATGACGTTTGCCTGAGTCGTTTCAGGAACATTGTGAAAAGTAGGCAGAAGCAATCTTCCTTGGATAGTTATTTTTTAGAGGCCTTTAGTACTAGCAGGAGTAAGCAAAAAGGAAGAACCAAGTGATACTAAAAAACAGAAAGTTGAAAGTGGTGATGAAGTTGAAATTTTGTATAAAAAAAAAAAAAAAAAAACACGTAAAGTATAAAAAAAGTAAAAAAAATTTAAAAATTAAAAATTCTATTTTTTCATTTTAGTTTTTTGTAAAGTTAAGTGTTACAGTTTTGTTAATGTGTTTCGTAAAGTTTAGTTTATGTATGTTTTCCTTACATTTTTTTGTGTTTTGTAAAGTTAAGTGTACGTAAATATCTGCCGTTTGTCCTCCTCTGTCGCCACTTTCGGAGACAGCCTCACTTGAAAGGTAAGCTTCCACATTTTACTACATACGTACAGTATTTCTTGTATACCATGTACACTAATACACTTTATTTACAGGTAATTAGCAGTACGTATTAAGTTAGGTATTGAATGGTCCAAATTGTTGTAGTATTTCATTGTTTATAGGTAAATTTAGCTTTATGAAATTTACTGGGGTGTTTTTGGAGGGCTTGGAACGGATTAGCCATTTTACATGTAAAATGCGGTCCAAGATACGAAAAGCTCATGATACAAAGGCCGCCTCGGAACGGATTAATTTTGTATCTCGAGGTACCACTGTATTTGAATGCCTTGAGAATGAAGGAGACCTGATAATGGGGTCATCAATCAAGTAAATACTTGGAGAGGCTGTGGCGAGGTCAAAGCACATCTCCCTAAACTGCTATACCTTCCCATCCCAACAAAACCTGAGAAGATTACTAGACTGAGGGTGAATTGGGACCTAAGAAATGCATCCTTGAGGTTGACGGAGAACATTCAATCATCCTGACTGATTGTAAGAACTGATCTGGGTGTCTCCATCTTGAATGAGGTTCTGAGCACGTGCTTGTCGAGATGTGAGAGATCTATAATAGGTTTCCAACTTCCCGTTTGCCTTCCTTACAAGGAACATCAGACTGTAGTAACCTTTTGATGTTCGTGGAGCCAGTTCCACTGCTCCTTTCGTTATTAAGGAAATTATCTTGGCCTCTAGAGCTCTCCCATACCATTCCTTGAGGACTTGGAGGGCCCCTAAACCTTGAGAACCCCCTCCCCTAAATTTCTTTCAAGGGCCCCCAGACCTGTCCTGCAAAACCTGCTTCTTTGCCAAAGCTTGGGACTTCTGAGAACCAGAAGGCTGATAAATGACAATGGTAGGCTTATTCTTACTCTGTTTAACTACATGTGAAACCAATAATCACGCCTCCTCTTGACCTCAAGATTGTAATCACCTAGGGCCTTTTCCAGAACTGCCTCATCAAAGAGAAGGCCCGGAGGAGCGTCCTAAATAAGTCCCTAAATCTAGCCACAAGAAAGATCTTAAGGTTAAACATTTCTGACATAAGCTTTTTTCAGGGAGGTATTAAAAACCTGGATGCCTAACCTGAAGAACACTGTTTAGCCTGAACCGCAAGACCTATAGCCTCAGGGAAAAATTCCATAAACTCCTGTATGCCCTGGTACATTCCCACCCAGGCTGCCTCTCCTTCCCCAGGATTGGAAGCCTTATTGGAAAAATTCTCTGTAATCTCTGCAATATTTAGTAAGGCAGAAACTGAGTCCTGATCAACCCCTTCCCCATCATCTCCTGAGAATCCTCCACCCAAATGACGAAGCAGCAGCAACCAAGGGCTGTAAGGATGACTTGGCCTGCTGCAACCCAGACTGAAACCTCACTGTACTAGCCAGAGCACACAAGCCTTCTCCAGAAGACAACTTCATCCTGCCAAAAACATCCTTCCTCTCCCTACCCATAGCAACATTTTTCTTTACATTAGGGAAAAGCCTGATGCCCCCGGATGTGATCCACTCTCTTCAACTTTCCCAAAACTAGTCCCAACATTGAGGTTATTAACCCCACTAGCAACCCCTGGATCAGAATGAACAGTAATTGGTCTAGGATTATAATTCCCCCAATCATAAAGCATACAACAAGATGAGCTAGAACCTGGCTTAACATCAGGGAATCCAAAAATCTGCATAGGAGATAATTCCTCTATAGGTCTAGGAGCTCGCCCATCCCATAAAATACATGATCGGGCTGCCTGGAACAAAGTCTCATTAACATAACCGCCCGACCTAGGCCTAAACAGATCTTCCCAATCGAATTCAAGATCCAGATCACTATCCCTATCTAGGTGGATATCAGGTGAAAGGGAGACTCTAGAAACCATGGTCCTGCTATGCACTCCAGTCAGAACATTTCCACTACCTGTGGAATGGTGTGGTAATGAATGCACCGAGTGTGTTGCAATAGGATCTCCCACAGGCAAAGCCAAAACAGAACCAGGGAGCTGGAATAAATATGATTAGCCAAATCCCTAACATCATCAGCTAAATCTTTGATCTAACTATCTACAATATCTCTATAGTTATCAAGAAGAGCTCAAATCGTTGAAAGATACATCTGATCTCATAGTTTGGCTGTTACGGACTCCGAGATCTCAGAGACAATGTTACGGTGTCGAAATATCCTGGAAAGGGTCGACACAATGTTACGGCCTCTGAGAGAGGTCCGCTTCAGGTTCGATATGAAATTAAAAAAATATATATATATCAACACAAACAGTTGAAACTGGGGATACGAATATAGAAAGAAACACTAACACAACAAAGGTTTATTTACAAGCTTACTAACAAAGGTAAATGCAGAATGGTATCTCCTATTTACATAAAAAGATAGAATCTTACACTGCATGAACTGGGGGAAACAGTGAGGTAATTCAAATACTTGCAGAACGGTTTAGTGACTCGTAGCAGTGGCTTCACTAAAGGAGGGCGGCAATTGCAGACGTCCCCTTGACTCCGTATTGCAGAAACTAGTCTATTCGTAAGGCAGGAACTCTCCCCTTTTCTTCTCCGAAGTCTGCTCAACGTAGAGACAACTCGGCCGTCCACACCGGAAGACGACTAGACCAATATCCAACCAACACTCGAACAACTCTTCTTTTGATTGATACTTCGTCGGTTCCTTTTTTCTCGTATCTCACGGAAGATCTCTGCTGCTGCTGATCTCTCACTGATAATCTGATCTGTGGCTCTTACTAACTGGTGATCTCTCTCTTTTACGATCTCTTCCTCTTACGATCACTGCTCTCCAAAGTTCGTTCGTCGTATTTATACAGCACTCTGGGGGCGGAGCCTATGGCGAACGTCACCGACTCCAGGGATTTCTAGAACTTTCTTAGATTGAATCTTAGGACCGCGGTATTGCATCAGAAATCGCGGCGTTTCTCACGTAACGACGAGATCCACAACACTCCTGCCGATTCTAGAACAGTCGCGAGCATAGATGCCTCCAACAGCGATGCGAAAGCCTCCTTGCTGCCGAACTTCTCGAAAATGCGTTCTCCTTTCCTTTAACTTCCTTTGCTATGAAGCAATTACCATCACACGCCCCCCAAAAGAGAAAAAATATGAAATCAATTGATTTGATTTTTTTTTTCTAAAGAGAAGCAAGAATTAAACAGCGGGGAAACAATTCTGTATAAAGCTTTAATCCAGTCAAACACGCACACTTCTTCACACACACTCACTCGTGCGATAACAGAAAACGGTTATTAGGCTACTCATTCTGAGAAATCTCTAGAGGCTATCTGCTATAACATTATCCTTCTCTCTTACTTTTTCCGTTTTCTGAACTCTGCTTAAAAATGATATTGTCATGATACAATAAAGTTAATTTGTTCATACTTACCTGACAGATATATATATAGCTGTATTCTCTGACGACCGACAGAATTTCGAAACTCCGGCAAACGCAGTGGTCGGCTAGGTGGTTAGTACCCATTCCCGCCGCTGGGAGGCGGATACCAGGAACCATTCCCATTTTCTATTCAGATTTTCTCTACCACTGTCCCCTGAGGGGAGGTGGGTGGGTACTTGATTATATATATCTGTCAGGTAAGTATGAACAAACTTTATTGTATCATGACAATATCATTTTGTTCATGACACTTACCTGCCAGATATATATATAGCTGAATCCCACCATTGGAGGTGGGAAGGGACAGAATAGAAGAATTTTGGAAACACATAACATGCAGATGATTGACATCTTGGTTCCTTACCTGTTAGCATAGCTGACTTCGTGATTACTGTCACCCAAGCCTGCTTCTGCTTAACTAGAATTTCCAGCAAGGTCACAATGTGACCTGTATAGCTGGATAGTTCTAGATGATCTGTCAACGGGAGCGTGAAACAATGTGACTAGACATATTGACCATACTGAAGACAAACGAAGCATAACAAATACTACCTAACCTAGCCCAACTAAAGTTAGTCCCATAACTTTCAGGTAATTAAAGGGAAGACCGCCTCAAGCGGCCAACCCTACAACCATAAAAAACAACCCATAATTAATTAAAAATCACACATCCATTTTCTAAAGGATGGGGTTCGTATTGCTTCTCATCCCCAATACTGTATCCGCGGAAATGTATGGTCCAAGCGAGTAGCAATTCTCATATGTCGCCTTCACATCTGTGAGGTAGTGTGAAGCGAACACAGAGTTGCTTCGCCAAAATGTGGCACCCAGGATATCACTGAGTGCCATATTTTTCTGAAAAGCCACCGAAGTAGCTACCGCTCTAACTTCGTGAGCATTAACTTTTAGCAGTTTAAGATCACCATCTGTGCAGGACGAATGAGCTTCCCTGATGGTGCTTCTCGAGAAGAACGCCAGTGCGTTCTTAGACATTGGTAATTCCGGCCTCTTGACCGAACACCACAGGTTGTCTGACGGGCCTCTACATTGTTTGGTCTTTTCCAGATAAAATTTGAGAGCCTGACAGGGCACAAAACTCTCTGCGGCTCTCGTCCGACAAACTCTGATAACCCCTTGATATCAAAGCTTTTAGGCCAGGGGTTGGATGGGTTCTCGTTCTTAGCTAAGAACGAGGGGCTCAGCGAACACACCGAATTGTGTTCTCTGAAACCCACGTTTACTCATAGCTTGGATTTCGCTAACCCTCTTAGCTGTTGCCAGAGCGGTTAGGAAAATAGCTTTTCTAGTTACATCTTTCAAAGAGACAGCATGCATAGGCTCAAATGGGGCTGACATTAAAAACTTTAAGACAATATCCAAGTTCCATGAGGGAATCTTGTCTCGTGGAGCTTTTGAGGTTTCAAAGGACCTCAATAGATCGTGAAGATCCTTATCATTTGATAAATCCAAGCCTCTGTGTCGGAAGACCGTTGACAGCATACTTTTGTAGCCTTTAATCATTGACACTGAAAGTTTGTCTATATTTCTAAGATGTAGGAGGAAATCAGCAATCTGGACTCACAGAGGTCGTGGAGGAGGAAAATATTTTCATTCTACACCAACTTCTGAAGACAGCCCACTTCGATTGGTAGACAGCTTGAGAAGATGTTCTTCTAGCGTTGGCAATAGCTCTTGCCACCGATCTTGAAAAACCTCTCGCTTTGGCCAACTTTTGGATAGTCTGAATGCAGTCAGACTCAGAGCGGAGAGGTTTCCGTGATACCTCTCGAAGTGGGGCTGTCTGAGTAGATCGATTTTTTCTGGAAGTGTCCTTGGGAAATCTACCAGAAATGACATGGCCTCTGTGAACCAGTCGCTTGCAGGTCAAAAGGAGGCGATCAACGTCATTCTTGCTCCTTCCGACGCCGCAACTTCCTTATTACCTCTCCCAGGAGTTTGAATGGAGGCGTAGAGATCCATCCCTTTCCAAGTTCCAAAGCATGGCGTCTATCGCTATTGCTCCTGGGTCCAGAACCGGAGAGCAGTAAATAGGAAGCCTCTTCGTTTTCGCTGTTGCGAAGAGGTCTACCAGTGGACGTCCCCAAAGTTTCCATAACTCTTTGCATATCTCTGGATGGAGAGTCCATTCGTTTGGAAGCATTTGATGTTGACGGCTGAGGAGATCTGCACGAACGTTCTGTTGTCCTGAAACGAATCTCGTTAGAATCGTTATATTTCTTATTTTCGTCCAAAGTAAGATTTCCCTCGTTATCCTGAACAGAGACCGAGATAGAGTTCCTCCCTGTTTTTTTATATACGCGAGCGCCGTGGTGTTGTCCGAGTTGACTTGTACAATTTGTCCCGCAATCCTTGACTCGAAGCATTGAAGTGCCAATCGAATCGCTTCTAGCTCCTTGAGGTTTATGTGCCAGGACCTCTGTTCCCCTCTCCAGAGGCCTGACACCTCCTCCTCCCCCAGTGTTGCTCCCCAGCCCGTCATGGACGCGTCTGAGAACAACACTAGGTCTGGGCTCAGAACTTTGAGGGACATCCCTTCCGATAGCTTGACGGGATCGGACCACCACTTCAAATGCTCTTTGATCGATTGAGGGATTCTCAAAATCTCATCTAGGTCTTTCTTGTTCTTCCAGTTGTCTGCTAGGAAAAACTGAAGCTGTCTGAGGTGCAGCCTTCCCAGAGAAACAAATTTTCCTCCAGCGAGGAAATAGTCCCTAGCAGACTCATCCATTCCCTCGCCGAGCACATTTCCTTCTCTAAGAAGACCGATACTTTCTCTAAGCATTTTAGCTGACGTTCTATGGATGGAAATGCTTGAAAAGCCACTGAATCCATCTGAATCCCCAGATACACGATGGACTGTGTGGGAATCAGATGGGACTTCTCGAAGTTGACCAGAAGGCCTAGGTCCTTCGTCAGCTGTAATGTCATGTGTAGGTCCTCCAGGCACTTTTCCTTCGACGTGGACTGGATCAGCCAATCGTCTAAGTAGAGTGAGACTCTTATCTTCGAGGCGATGGGAGCCATCTTGTCTACATTTCGGCATCCGTAAGCGTGCAATAATCATAGGGGCTGTACTCAGCCCGAAACAGAGAGCTCTGAATTGGAAGACCTGTCCTTTCAGAACGAATCTGAGGAACTTCCTGGACCGAGGGTGGATCGGAACATGGGAATAGGCGTCTTGGAGATCCAAGGACACCATCCAATCTCCTGGTCTCAGGGATGCTAAAACAGACTGTGCAGTTTCCATCTTGAATTTTATTTTCCTTACAAAAAGATTCCCTGCTTACGTCTAGGACAGGTCTCCATCCTCCCGAGTGCTTCGGAACAAGAAAAGCCTGTTGTAGAAGCCATTGGTGAGTTCCGTGATACAACTCTTTCTACTGCTCTCTTTTCCAACATTGATCCAAAAGTCTATTAAGATCTGTTGCTTCGAATCCTGATAAGAGGGCGAAAGGTCTATTGGCTCTATGCTTAATGGAGGTTTTGATACGATCATTTGTAACCTTTCTCGATCACTTCGAGTGACCAAGAGTTCGCCCCTCTTATCCTCCATGCTTCTGCAAAAAGAGGCGAGTCTCGCCCCGACTGGTGCCTGGAGGGCCAAAAAAGTCATTTCTTTCCCCATGGTTTTTGAGGGGCTCTGCCCCTAGGGAAACTCCTCCCTCGAGCAGAAGCTCTCGAGGAGGCTCTTCCACGAAAGGGCTTATAATTCTTCCTAGAAACTTGCGTGGTTCTTGAAGATGTCTGATCAGTAGGACGTTTCGAAGACCGAGACAATAAGTCCTGCGTCGCTCTTTCTTGGAGATTTACTGACAAATCCTTTACCATCGATTGAGGAAAAAGATGAGCAGAAAAGGGAGCGAACAACAATTCTGCTTTTTGCGCAGGCGACACTGACTTAGCTGTGAAGCTACAGAAAAGTGCGCATTTCTTCAGGACTCCCGACGCAAAATGTGATGCCAGTTCGTCGGAGCCATCCCTTACTGCCCTGTCCATACATGACAAAATACTTGCTAAGTCCTCTAATGAAATAGAATCTGGGCTTCTAGACTGCACATCCAAGACGCCCAAACACCAATCTAGAAAGTTAAAAACTTCTAGAGTTTTGTAAAGGCCTTTGAGATGGTGATCTATCTCTGACATTGTCCAAGAAACTTTTGCTGATGCCAGGTAAGATCTTCTAGGTGCCTCCACTAAGTTGGCGAAATCACCTTGTGCAGAAGCAGGAATTCTTAAACCTGCTTCTTCTTCTGTCTCGTACCACTTCCCTGATCTTCCACTAAGCTTTGTGGGGGGAAGTGCAAAAGAAGTCTTGCCCTTCGTCTTTTTGGATTCCATCCAATCGTGGATTCCTTTAAAAGCCCTTTTAGTTGAGAGTGAAGTGGCCATTTTAACAAAATTTGGAGTCTTCCTTGCCTTCGAAGAGGTTAGCTGCGAAGGTGGAGAGAGAGGAACTGGAGCTCGAAACTTCTCGGGAAACAAATCTTTTAAAAGACGAGTTAAAGTCTTATAATCCACAGAGGATGAGGTTGTAGGATCCTCCTCCTCTTCTGAGACAGGCTCGCTTGACGATTTCTCTTCTAAGGGAGACGCAGGCTTATCCTGAATTGAACGAGAAGAAACCGAAGTTTCACCTCCCTTTCGAAACGTAGGTCTTGCACTTGAAATAAATTTTGAAGAGGAGAGCCGGCTATGTTCTCCTAACCTTGACTTTCTCTCCGAATTTTCCAAACTAACATCATACGATTTCTCTTGGCGAGCACTCATATTGTAGTTTCTACTATCTTGAAGCATAGGGCGCTTATCCTTCTGACTAGTGACCTGTTCTCTTCTTCCCACGGTGACTTTATGCATCGGACGCCTAGCGTCCTCAAAAGCGTCCTCATTTGCGTCCTGGAAAGCGTCCTGATATGAAGGACGACGAGCGTCCTTATTAGCACTACGCCTCGCGTCCTCAAAAGCGTCCTCATTTGCATCCTGACGTGATGGACGTCGTGTAAACGCTCCTTTAAAACAGGCCTGAGTTGTAAGAAGCCTCGCGTCCTCAAAAGCGTCCTCATATGCGTCCTCATATCTTTCTTCTGAATTAATATCGTGAGTTTCAAGTCTATCCAGCCGACGTTTACGACATCGAGCGTCCCGAGAAGCGTCCTTACGAGCGTCCTGATGAGTAAGGCGTTTCTTCTGTCGAATACTCTCTTCCTGTAAGCCAAGATTAATTCCTTCCAATTCTATTTCCGAGCGATCCTTCTGAACGTTCTTCGACTCTTGGAAAAGACGACGGCCGCCTGTGCGGCACCTAATGTCTTTTTCTCTTTCGCCAATACTTCTAGAGACTCTATCAGCAGGACTGCTTGCGCGTTCCTAATTGAGTCGATGAGGTCTAGAAGGCGACGAATCAGAAGAGGACGAAGAACGAAGAGGAGCCGAAGGAGAACGTCTAGATTTCTTGACGGGTAGCCATAGATCTTTTTTACGACTACGCGATCTTTCTTCTTTCTTGGCGAAAAACGCATCCAACTGCTGACGAATCGCTACGAGGGTCTTTTTTGATGGTGAAGAACCATATGATGGAATGATCCTTTGAGAAGAAGATGGGCGAGGGGACGCCTTCTTCCTTCTCTCCGGACTCGAATCAGGACGCTCAGAAAGCGTCCTGAATCTGTTGTGTGGGATACTGTCTTCGAAGTCTTCCGGGGAAGACCGAAGCGTAAATCGAGGCGGAGGACGCTCTCGATCTCCCGATGAAGCGTCCTCTTCCTTACCACTCTCAATTGGAGAGGCTGCGTCCTCTTCCGTAAGACCTTTCCTAAGGAGGCGAGAAAGACGATGGCCGCCTGTGCGACGTCTTACGTCGTTTCCTTACCACTCTCAATTGAGAGGCCTTCCGAGATTCCACCCACGGTGAGGTGAGGACGTTCTCGAAGGAAAGAGAAGCATTCCTTCAAGATTCGAGCTTGCGCACGATCTTTGGCAGCCTGGGATGCGTCTTCAGGATCTGCCGAAGGGACACCAGCCCGGTGTTTAATTCCCGTAACCCTCCTTCGGCCTTCGACATGTCCATTCCCTGTGTTCTGGGAGTCCGACAGAGGTCTCAACCTGGAGGCATTATAGGACCGATTTGACGCCCCCTCCACATCACTAGGGGCACCAACATTATCACTACACTTTTGCACATTAGATTGTAGCACTCGCATTTTCGATTCAAGGTTCCGAATCGACTCCAAAATGGTAGAAAGGGCATTCCCTTCGGTAACGATCACTTCCTTATCTGAAGGTGAAATTACAGGGTTATGCGTAACATGTTCTACAGTTATGTTAGATTGAGCAACTTTATCACTTTGAATTTTAACAGAAGCACTCCTGGAGGAAGACCTCCAAATTCTGTCACGCTCAAGTCTACGAATGTAAGATTCATACGCCTTCCATTCGACATTAGTTAACACTTCACATTCTTTGCACCTATCATCCAACAAGCAAACATGCCCTCTACAATTCACACACACCGTGTGAGGATCTACCGAGGCTTTTGGTAGCCTCACCTTACATTCTTCTACACCACACACTCTGAAACTAGTAGAACTAGATCCAGACATCTCAATTCTAAGAAAAATCAAAAGCAAAATCAAAATCCAAACCACAATAGCGTATGCCAAATCACTAAGCCAAGTCCGAAACCAAAAGACAATCCAAATACTCAAGTGACAAATGGGGTTTTCAAAATCCTAGGCGGAGGTCTGTAAACAGTTGTTTACCGACCGGTGACAGAGAAAAATCTGAATAGAAAATGGGAATGGTTCCTGGTATCCGCCTCCCAGCGGCGGGAATGGGTACTAACCACCTAGCCGACCACTGTGTTTGCCGGGAGTTTCGAAATTCTGTCGGTCGTCAGAGAATACAGCTATACGTATATATATCTGGCAGGTAAGTGTCATGAACAAACTTATAAATACTAAAACACCTCTTGTGTTTTTCTCAAAACTAATCTCACTCAGTAACACTGTTACACGGGCGGAGGCCACGGCACGGGGCGTTGTTTATAATTCTGAAGCAAATTTACATTCATTGCCTTTGCTCTACTCTTACCCACAATAATTCTATAAGGTATATTTCCCCTCTCCTAATCTAACCTCCTGTGGGGGCAAGCCAGCCTCAATGGGTGCCGGTCCCAAGCCCGGATAAATAGGGAGGGTTGGTGTCAGGAAGGGCATCAGACTGTAAAAAACCCACGCCAAAACCAATGAAATGAGTCGTGATATTGATGAGAATAGGGCTAGGGCGTAACTCCGTAAACGAACGCACAGGACACATCGCCCTAAAACCTCGTGGACAAGGCGAGGGCTACTGCATCATGAGCGGGTGCAGCTAAAGAAGCGAGCTCTAAAATGTGATCAGAATTAGGCCAGCTCAATATTGGGTCTATGACAGGAAGAGGAAGAGAGTTGGCGGAGTTAATGAGGATAAAGAGAGTGGATATTTTGTGTGTGCAGGAAACTCGATGGAAGGGTAATAAAGCTAAAGAGCTGGGGGATGGCTACAAGTTAATCTATAGTGGAGCAAATGAGAAGGGTAGGAATGGCGTTGGTGTAGTGTTGTCGGGGGAAATGAAGAATGCAGTGACGGAAGTGAGTAGAAAGAATGACTGCATTATGAGAGTGAAGATATGTTATGGAGGGGAAACAATGAACATCATTAGCGCTTATGCTCCACAAGTGGGCTGCATAGAGGAAGAAAAGAAGGTCCGTTTTTTGGAACGAAATGAGTGAGGTTAAACGCAAGAACTGGTAAAGAGCAGGAGCGGAACTAGTAGTGGGGGCAGACTTTTTTAATGGACATGTCGGAAATGAAAAGGATGTAATTGAACGTGTGCATGGAGGACATGGATTGGGGAGAGAAACCCAGAAGGAGAGAGTATAGTAGACTTTGCCGTGTCCTTTGATATGGCAATAGTGAACACATTCTTCAAAAGAAGAGGGAGGCACTTGATAACATACAGGAGTGGCGGTAGATGCACACAAATAGATTACCTCCTTTACAATAGAATCAAGGCTGGTGGAAGTTAGGAATTGTAAAGTTATCCAGGTGACCACGTGGCCCCCCAAAACAGGCTCCTTTGTATGGATTTAAAGATGAAGAGGAAAAGAAAACGAAAACGAATGGGGTAAAGAAAATCAAGTGGTATAAAATTGTTAGGGAGGGATAATGATAAGAAGAGAGAGTTCAGGAGAAGAGTGCTGGGAGAGGTTTATCTGGGAATTAAAGATGTGGGAGAATGGTGGAGGCATAATGCATCAGTGATTAGAAGACATGGAAAGGAGATAACTAGGGGGAAACATCTGGAATAGTATGGGAGGAAAAGGAGAAGCTGGGTGGGGTTGGGGGAGAAGAGGTGGGGGAAGGTGGTGAAGGGTAAAAGGGAGGCAAAGAAGAGATTTGAATAGTCACAGCTGCAGGAGGACAGAGAAAGATTAAGAGAAAGAACAAAGAAGTAAAAAGGGTGGTAGCTCAAGCTAAGGCAAGGGCATATGAAGAGGTTTATAATGAACTGGAAAACCAAGGAAGGGTTGAGTAAGATGCTCAAACTGTCAAAAGTAAGAAATAAAAGAACAAAGGACATCACCCATATTAAGCAAATGAAAGATAGGAATGGTACGGTCATAAAAAAGGAAGAAGACATCCTGAAAAGATGGAAAGAGTACTTCGAACAAACTGCTAAACCAAATGAAGAAAATGAAAGACTTGTAAGAGAGGATGGACAAGTAAACATGGGAATGGTAATGGGGGATATCTAGGGATGAAGTGATACGGGCCTTAGAAAGAATGAGGAATGGGAAGGCAACAGGACCTGACTTAATCCCAGTCGAAGTTTGGAAAACCGTAAGAGAGGAAGGGGTAGACATCCTGTATGATCTGATGGTAAAAATATTCGAACAGGAAAAGATACCAGAAGAATGGCGGGAAAGCATATTGATACCTATATTTAAAGGTAAAGGTGATGTCCAGGAATGCAGTAATTATAGAGGTATAAAACTAATGTCTCACACGTTGAAGATTTTGGAAAGAATAATTGATAGCAGGCTGAGAGAGGAAGTTTGAATAGGGAAGGGACAGTTAGGATTTATGAAGGGAAGCAGCACAACGGATGGAATATTTTGCATAAGGCAGCTAATGGAGAAATTCAGAGAAAAACAACGAGACCTGCATCTGGTATTCATAGACCTTGAAAAGGCCTATGACAGAGTACCAAGGCAAGAAATATGGAGATGTTTGAGGGAGAAGATGGTGCCAGAAAAGTATGTCAGAATTATTCAGGAGATGTACAGGAATGTGTATACTAGAGTAAGGAGTAGTGTTGGAGAGACGGATGGATTTGAGATAGGAGTTGGATTACACCAGGGGTCAGCACTTAGCCCATTCATCTTCAACATCGTGATGGATGTAATGACCAGGGATGTTAGAGAAGCAGTGCCATGGTGCATAGTATACGCGGATGACATTGTGTTGTGTTCAGAGGGGAAGGAGGAGTTGGAGGGGAGGTTGGAGAGGTGGAGAGCAGCGCTTGAGGAAAGAGGAATGAGAATAAGCAGATCAAAAACCGAATATATGTGTTCTAGTATTACTGAGGACGGTGGAAGTAGCATAAGATTGGGTGGGGAGGAAATAAAGAAAGTACAGAAGTTCAGAAGTATTAGAGGATAGTGGAAGCATGGACCAAGAGGTGAGACACCGAATTCAGGCAGGATGGAATAACTGGAGGTCTGCATCAGGGGTCCTCTGTGACAAGAAGGTCCCTCTGAAATTGAAAGGAAAGTTCCATAGGACGGTGGTCAGACCAGCAATGTTATATGGAACAGAAACAGCAAGTATGAGGAAAACAGAGGAGAAGAAGATGGATGTAGCAGAAATGAGAATGTTGAGATGGATGTCGGGAGTAACAAGGGAAGATAGGATTAGAAATGAGTATATAAGAGGATCGATAAAGGTAGCTGAAATATCGAAGAAAATACAGGAAGGAAGGCTTCGATGGTATGGACACCTGTTACGAAGGGAGGAACATCATGTTGGGAAGACATACGATGGAAATGGAAGTGCGGGGTAGAAGGAAGAAGGGAAGACAAGAAAGAGATGGCGTGATTGTAGGGGAAGATATGGAATTGAAAGGTATAAATGAGAACGAGGCACAGGACAGAAATCGATGGAGACGACTCATTCGCAATGGCGACCCCATATAAAAATGGGTTTAAGCTAGTAAGAAGAAGAAGATATTTCCCCTCTTCTCTAAAATTGAAAAAGGTCCGTCGAAATTATGAGATAAAGAGGAACCTTCTTTCTGGACTAGTACTAAAACTTTATCTCTTTCACACAAACTTCTCTCTTTTGCTCGAAGATGAGGGTTTCCTTCAGTTTCCCCTTTACTTCTGTTCAGGTTTTCTTTCGCTAATTGCCAAGCGCTTCCGTTCTCCTCCGCAAGCTGCTAAACATCTCTTAGATTATTTTTATAATAATCAAGATTAGTTATACAATCATCTCTACCCTTACTTCTAGGCAACGTTCCAAACATATTTATAATTACATTATCAAAAGATTCACCTACTGTAGGAATATTACACAACTGAACTCTGGGAATTACTTGAATCGGTTTCCCTGCAATTTGATATTTCTGACAGCTCAAAACATGCCTCTTAAAACATACATCATTTTTCATCTTAGGCCAAAAGTATGTCCTACTAATACACTTGAAAGTTTTATTCACTCCCAAATGCCCCTGTTCATCATGTGCTAACTTCAAAACTAGTTCACGAAGCTTCCTAGGAACTACTAATTGTTCTGTGACTTCCCCTTTACTACCTGAATCAGGACGAACATGACACAAAACTTCGTCCTTTACACAAAAAGTTTCCTTACACATATCGAGATCATCATCCAGCTCACATTCAAAAAATCGGGTTAGTGTCTCATCCTCTCTCTGCAACTTGACTAGCTCATCCTTATCCAAAACATTAGAGCCTAATTCATCACCGTAACTAGGACTAGATACCTGTACATTTACTACGCTACTTCCGACAGCTACACCTTCCGTTTGGCTATCACTGTCAACGATAGAGTTAGGTCTCTCAGCCACACTCATGCCAAGGCCAACCTCGCTACCTCTATCACACTTGTTCGAATCCACGAACTCACTCACGTTCGAATCCACGAACTCACACTCGTTCGAATCCACGAACAAATTAAGGCCGTAGTCCACGTCTGTATCTAAACCCGACCTAGTTACTACCATTTCAGGCACTGGAATATTCCTCACAACAGGATTCACATTCTTGGATAAAGCTAAGTCGTTACCGACAATAATGTCAACGCCTTCAACGGGCAAACTGTCCACAACTGCAAGTTTTACTTCTCCTGACACTACCTGACTTTCTAAATTCAACTTCAACAAAGGACAAAGAACACAAGTGTTAGGAAATCCACCTAACATAATTTTCTCTTCCATAATGATTTCTGCCCTGTTCGGCACACACTCTCTTCGAATCAGTGAGACAGCAGCCCCTGTGTCTCGAAGCAAGACTACTTCTCTCGAATCTACTCCTCCAAGAGAGGAAACTACGCCTTCCGACAGAAATTCACCAAAAACTTTCCTAGTTTCTCTCATCACATCATCCCTACTTGACAAAAGGTTAACTAGCGATACTGGTTTCTTCCCATCCTTCCTTTCTGCTACACAATTTCTCGCTAAATGCCCTTTCCCATTACATCGGAAACAAGTTAATTCTGAGCCACTAGATGCCATTCTACTCTTACAAACCTTAGACATATGACCAGGTTTTCCGCATGTATAACAGGAATAGTCACTTTTACTCGCATTACTATTACTAGGACTGAAACCTTTACTGCTTTGTACTCTTACCAGACGAAGGATCATTTCGTTTCTTACTAACACTCAAATTATGAGTTAAGACTATATTCGTCAGCTAGCCTAGTTGCTCCTGCAAAAGATACTTCTTGCCTATCCTCTATATAAAGTTTAATCTCAGGGGATACGTTATCTTTGAAGTTTTCTAACAACACTAAGTTCTTCAAACCGTCAAAATCCTCAACTTTAGCAGAAGTTAACCAATCAAAAAACAGCCTATCTAACTTCTTACCGTATTCTACAACCGTAATATTTTCATCCTTTCTCAAATTTCTAAATTTCTTACGGTACGCCTCCGGTACTAGCCTATACGCGCTAAAAATGGTTTCTTTCACGATATTGTAATTATCACATTCCTCCTTAGACATGCAACTATACACAGTAAGTGCCCTACCACTCAAAACTGACTGCAAATATAAAGTCCACGTTTCTTTAGGAGAACCTACTCGTTCCATTAACTTCAAAACACATGAAATATGTGGTAACATCTTCCTCATCGAACTTTGGTACTAATTTTAACACTGCACTCATACCTAAAGTATCAGCTCCGTTTTCGTTCTCGCCTGTCCGCCCGTAACGAGTACTTTCCTTTAACCGAGCAATTTCCAACTCATGCATACGCTCTCTCTCTCTCTCTTCCTGCTGCATTTTCATTACTTCTCTCTCTCTCTCATACTTTTTTTCTCTTTCTTTCTTTTCAACATACTCACGGAGATCATTCCCCTCTAGACCTAGTAGCTTACCTGACTCAATAAACTCTTTCACCATCTCACTCATCCTGATTCTTTCTATATTCTCCCTGTTTCAAAGTGTTAAAGTGTTGATAGCCTAGGCAAGGTCGCCACAAATGTTACGGACTCCGAGATCTCAGAGACAATGTTACGGTGTCGAAATATCCTGGAAAGGGTCGACACAATGTTACGGCCTCTGAGAGAGGTCCGCTTCAGGTTCGATATGAAATTTAAAAAAAAAATATATATCAACACAAACAGTTGAAACTGGGGATACGAATATAGAAAGAAACACTAACACAACAAAGGTTTATTTACAAGCTTACTAACAAAGGTAAATGCAGAATGGTATCTCCTATTTACATAAAAAGATAGAATCTTACACTGCATGAACTGGGGGAAACAGTGAGGTAATTCAAATACTTGCAGAACGGTTTAGTGACTCGTAGCGGTGGCTTCACTAAAGGAGGGTGGCAATTGCAGACATCCCCTTGACTCCGTATTGCAGAAACTAGTCTATTCGTAAGGCAGGAACTCTCCCCTTTTCTTCTCCGAAGTCTGCTCAACGTAGAGACAACTCGGCCGTCCAAAACGGAAGACGACTAGACCAATATCCAACCAACACTCAAACAACTCTTCTTTTGATTGATACTTCGTCGGTTCCTTTTTTCTCGTATCTCACGGAAGATCTCTGCTGCTGCTGATCTCTCACTGATAATCTGATCTGTGGCTCTTACTAACTGGTGATCTCTCTCTTTTACGATCTCTTCCTCTTACGATCACTGCTCTCCAAAGTTCGTTCGTCGTATTTATACAGCACTCTGGGGGCGGAGCCTACGGCGAACGTCACCGACTCCAGGGATTTCTAGAACTTCTTAGATGAATCTAGACGAGGTATTGCATCAGAAATCGCGGCGTTTCTCATGTAATGACGAGATCCACAACACTCCTGCCGATTCTAGAACAGTCGCGAGCATAGACGCCTCCAACAGTGGCGCGAAAGCCTCCTTGCTGCCGAACTTCTCGAAAATGCGTTCTCCTTTCCTTTAACTTCCTTTGCTATGAAGCAATTACCATCACATTGGCCTACCTCACAGTCCGATGATACAACAGGTCTGACCAAATCATCTCAAGTCTTGCAATGCTCGGGTAACACTGTGAGATCTGGTAATACTGCAAGATCTTGCGAGGTCTAGACAAAGCGGCAGGTAAAGCAGTATTAACTTTATTACAGGTAAAGGGAAGTTTATAGTTACGGCATGCAAACAGATGTGTAGTGTCCAACCCGTGAGAAAGAGAAAACTGGGTCGGCGAGAGCTGATTTGTGTTTTCTCGGAGACACAATTAAAAATAATAAAATCTACGAATACTGAATATACACGGATTATACATTGGCAGATAGGCTGAATAATGCTCTATAGAATGGTTACAGGAACAACTCGTCTTGATAATGGCATACAATATAAATAGGGAAAAAAAGTGTTGTCCTTACAACTACTCCCCACCAAATATCACAATTTTTGGAATGAATTGAATTATTGTGTATTATATCTGGCGTCAAAACATCTGGGTAATTGACACCGAAATAAATTAAATAGAATAAATTAAATTTTGAATAAATTTCATATAAAAATATCAATAAATATATTATAAAAATTTTCTTCACATATATAAGTTCTTACATAGACAATCTATGTATAATTTAAATTTTGTTGAGGAGACCCGCCTCCCTCATATAGATATATAACTGTTCTATATTACAATCCTTTCCAAGAACTGTAGCTAGGATAAAAATTACCTACTCTGTCACGACCCCAAGACAGGAACCTGTCTCAAATTCAAGAATCTGGGACATTCAATCAACAAAATGTTTCACAGTCAAGGGCAGAGTGCAGTTCTCGCAAAACGGAGGATTTTCACGAGACATCAAGAACCCATGTGTAAGTCTTGTATGTCCAATCCTCAATCTGCACTACATCGTTTCTTGTCTCCTTAGCATATTCGGATATGGCCAAGGAGACACTGATGACGTGATACTACGCATTTTTTTTATTAGTTACAATATCCTCCCACTGGGACTGCCGACATTTTTTAACTCTCTGACCTACTAGAAGATACAAATCCTGATATGGTAGTAGGCATCTTGTGGGTTCTGGGGAGCTGACCGCAGACTTTACAAGTTGGTCAGCTTTCTCATTCCCAGCCACCCCAACATGGAAAGGCACCCAACAGAACTTTATTTCTTTCCCTCTTCTTTTTAGTAAAAGCAGCCATTCCAATATATCTAAAATCAGAGGGTTTAAAGGGTTAAAAGATTCCAGTGACTGAAGAACACTTCTTGAGTCACAATGTATAATAAAATTATTTTCATTCCGAATTAAAACTTCCTTTAAAGCCTTTAAAATTCCATACAATTCTGCTGTAAAAATCGATGCAACAGATGATAACCTGCCGCTTCTCTCTACATCAGGGAAGGCTACACCAAAGCCGATGCCAGCATCTGACTTTGAGCCATCCGTAAAAACTGCAGTGGAGTCATCATGTTGCACGGAATGTTCTAAAAATATTGACCACATGGCCTCACTGGACAATTCTGTCTTGGTAAAATTAAAATATCTACAAAATTTTACCTCTGGAAAGTTCCAGGGGGGGACTAACTGAATGTTTTGCTGGTAAAATCTCAATTCTTGGCATATTTAATTCACGGACAATAAAATTTACTCTAAAAGCAAATGGATGAGGTTGCTTGGGGTGACTTTATGAAAATCACCTCAAACAATTTTTGGAAGTAAATTGTATTTTTCCTCACTATACAAACCTGAGGTCCTTTACATAAGGAATTACTTATGTAAAAGACCAAGGGTTTGTATATCGTGTAGGAACAAATCACAATTTTTGGAAGTAAATATGATATTGTTATGATACAATAAAGTTTTGTACATACTTACCTGGCAGATATATACTTAGCTTTAGACTTCGTCGTTCCTGACAGAAATTCAAATTTCGCGGCACACTCTACAGGTAGGTCAGGTGATCTACCGCCCTGCCGCTGGGTGGCAGGACTAGGAACCATTCCCGTTTTCTAATCAGATTTTCTCTTCCACCTATCTCCTGAGGGGAGGCTGGGGGGCCATTTAATTGTATATATCTGCCAGGTAAGTATGTACAAAACTTTATTGTATCATAACAATATCATTTTTGTACATTCAACTTCCCTGTCAGATACTATATACTTAGCTGATTGGCACCCTTGGTGGAGGGTAAGAGACAGCTAACTACTGAAAACAACAGGAAAACAACATATGTTGTAGGTTTAAAACCTTGGTTCTTACCTGGTTAGGCAGAAGACTTCATGGCTACTGTCTAAGAACCTGCTTCGCCTCAAGAGCCTCAATGAGGTAGTGACCTATGCTGAGATTTCTTGGGATCTGTCAATGGGGTCTTATCCACTTACTCGACAGAACCTTGAGGATCTTTGTCAATGGGTGCTATTCCACTTATATGACAAAACCTCCTGCCTCTGGCAATATCAAGGAGCAACACACTAATCCCGACCACCTGACCCTATAACCCGGGTTAGCACTAAGATTGAAAGAAGTTACCCCAAAGATTCTTTCAAACAACCATAAAAACACAACACCATATATTAAAACTAACTAAACTATTAAGGATTAGCATCAGCTCCCTGCCCAGCACCGAATCCGCAGATACGTACGGCCCCAGAGAAGCATTTCTCGTAAGTGACTCTTACATCTCCAGTACGTGGCAGCCAGAATATCCTTCATAGACATATTTCTATGGAACTATAAAGAAGTCGCAATGGCTCTTACCTCATGCGCTTTTACACGAAGCTGCCGTAGGGAGTCGTCATCGCACGTCTCTTGTGCTTCAGAGATGACACTTCTCTAAAAGAACGCAAGGGCGTTCTTTGACATGGGTCTTCGCGGGTCTCTCACCGCAAGTGCACCAGAGACTCTCTAGGTTACCCTTAAGCTGCTTTTTCCTTTGTAAATAAAACTTAAGGGTTCTTACTGGGCAAAGAGACCTTTCTATCTCCTTCCCTACCAAGGGGGAGAGTCCCTTAACCTCGAAGCTTCTAGGCCAGGGTTTCGAGGGATTTTCATTCTTTGCCAGGAAAAATGGCTTAAAAGAACAAATCACAGTCTCTCCTTTAAACCCAACTCTCGAGTCCAGGGCTTGGAGCTCACTCGTCCTCTTAGCAGTTGCGAGGGCCATGAGAAAAATACATTTCCTCGTCAGGTCCCTAAACGAAACCTGATGGGGAGGCTCGAACTTACTAGAGGTCAGGAATTTCAAAACAATGTCCAAATTCCAACTAGGTGGAAGTGAGGACTTCTTCTTGGAGGTCTCGAAGGACCGGATGAGATCATGTAGATCTTTGTCTTCCGTTATATTTAGGCCCCTGTTTCTAAAGACAGCGGAGAGCATGCTCCGATATCCTTTTATCGTGGAGACAGCCAGGTGACATTCTTCTCTCAGAAAGAGAAGAAAGTCAGCAATGTTGGTCACAGAGGTATTGGAAGAGGACAGCTTCTTCGACCTGCACCATCGTCGAAAGACTTCCCACTTCAATTGGTACACCCGTAAGATTGAAGACCTGCGGGCTCTGGCGATCGTGCTAGCAGCCTTTCGCGAAAAGCCTCTCGCTCTGACGAGTCTTTCGATAGTCGAAAGGCAGTCAGGCAGAGAGCGGGGAGGTTTTTGCGAAACCTCTCGAAGTGGGGTTGTCTGAGCAGATCTCTCCTTAGTGGAAGAGATCTGGGGAAGTCCACCGTCCATTCCAGTACCTCTGTGAACCAATCTTGAGCGGGCCAAAAGGGAACGATTATGGCGAGTCTCGTTCCCGTCGAGGCCACGAATTTTCTCACCACTTCCCCCACCAGTTTGAATGGGGGAAAGGCGTAAGCATCGATGCCTGACCAATTTAGAAGGAGGGCATTGACTGCTAAGGCTCTTGGATCCTCTATCGAGGAGCAAAAGTTCTCTATCCTCCTATTGCGGAAAGTAGCGAACAGGTCTACTTGTGGTCTGCCCCACAGGGCCCAAAGTCTTCGGCACACTTCGAGATGGAGGGTCCACTCTGTAGGAAGGACTTGGTTCCTCCTGCTCAACAGGTCCGCCCTCACATTCTTTTCTCCTTGTATGAATCTGGTAAGGAGAGTGACTCCTCTCTCCTCCGTCCAGACAAGAAGAGCCCTCGCTATTGCGTAAAGGGAGAAGGAGTGTGTTCCTCCTTGCTTCCAAATGTACGCCAGAGCCGTGGTGTTGTCTGAACTGACTTGGACCACCATGCCTCTGACTTCTGATTCGAAAGACTTGAGGGCTAGATGAACTGCCGAAAGTTCTTTTGCATTGATGTGCCAGGAAACCTGTTCCCCTTTCCAGGTGCCTGACACTTCCTTCGCTCCTAGTGTTGCTCCCCAGCCTGATTCTGACGGGTCTGAGAACAACACTAGGTGCGGGCTCGGTTTCAAAAGGGATAGACCTGTGTTCCTTTTGAGAGGAGCCAGCCACCAACTGAGGTGTTCTTTTACCTCTTGAAGGATCGGGAAGGAGTCTGACAAGTCTCCTGACTTCCGATTCCACATGTCCTTGAGGTAAAACTGGAGAGGTCTCAAGTTGAGCCTTCCTAGAGGAAAGAACTGCTCCAGCGAGGAAAGGGTCCCCAGCAGACTCAGCCATTCCCTCGCGGAGCTTCGTTCTTTCCCTAAGAAGACAGACTTTTTCTAATCCTCGATCGAGCCTTTCCCGGGACGGAAAAACTCGAAAACCCCGAGAATCCATCTGAATCCCCAGATAGACAAGGTTCTGGCTGGGGATCATCTGGGACTTCTCGAGGTTTACAAGCAGTCCAAGAAATCGCGCCAAGTTCAGCGTCGTGGACATGTCCTCCAGACATTGCTGTTCCGACTTGGCTCTGATAAGCCAGTTGTCCAGATATAGCGATATCCTCACCCCCTTCAAATGCAGCCATCGGGCTACGTTTCTCATCAAACCCGTGAAAACTTGTGGGGCTGTTGACAGGCCGAAGCACAAACCCCTGAACTGGAATATCCTCCCCTTGATCATAAATCGGAGATACTTCCTTGATGCCAGATGCAGAGGAACATGAAAGTATGCATCCTGAAGGTCCAGGGAGACCATCCAATCCCCTGGACGTAGAGCCGCAAGAACAGAGGAAGTTGTCTCCATGGAGAACTTCCTTTTCTCCACAAACCGATTCAATGCGCTCACGTCCAGAACAGGTCTCCCCCCCCCCCCCCACACCCCCCCCCCCCACCCCCCGAGGTTTTTCCCCCCCCGAGGTTTTTGGTACAAGTAACAGGCAATTGTAGAAGCCTTGGGAGTGGGGATCCTGTACTACTTCGATGGCCTCCTTCTCCAACATCTAATCCACTAAGAGAAGGAATGTTCTTCGCAGAACAGGGTCTTTGTACTTCGCCGAAAGCTCCCTCGGAGTCAAGGTCAAGGGCGGTCTTTCTTTGAAGGGGGATGAGGTATCCCTTGCTTAGAATAGAGAGGGACAAGTTGGCCACCCCTCTCCGAGCCCAGGCTTCTGAAAATTTTAGAAGCCTGGCACCCACTGGCGTCTGGAGGACTTGACTGTTATTTCCCTTTCTTGAAGGGCCTGAAAGAGGACCTCCCTCTCTTTTCGGGTCCTTTCCTTCTGGTGGAGGATCGAAAAGAAGGACCTCCTCGAAAGGGCACTTGCGGAGGACGACTCTCTTTCCTTACGGAAGGGGCAGCAGGTCTCACTTTCTTAGCGGACTGGACCAACAGGTCTTGCATTGCTTTTCAGTTAATGAGTGCGAGATGTCCCTCACTAACTGAGATGGAAACAGCTGGCTAGAAAGAGGTGTGTAGAGCAACGAAGCCCTCTGAACTGGCGAAACTGATTTCGTGAGGAAAGAGCTATATACAGCTCTTTTCTTAAGGACCCCTGCACCGAAGAGGGAGGCTAACTTGTCCGACCCATCTCGGACAGCTTTGTCCATACAGGACAGAACGATGTGGAGGACTTCGGGACCAAGAAACTCCGGGTCCAGGGTTTTGTTTGCCAATGCCCCAAGGGACCAGTCCAGAAAGTTGAAGACTTCCAGGACATGGAAGAGTCCCTTGAGGAGATGGTCCATCTCGGACATACCCCATGTGGTCTTGGCAGTGGGAAGAGCATGTCTCCTTGACGAATCTACCAAGGTAGAAAAATCAGCTTCAGCAGAAGAAGGAAGAGCCAGTCCCATGGGTTCTCCTGTTCCATACCAGATACCCCTTCTCCCTGAGAGCTTGGAGGGAGGACAGGAAAAGACAGTCTTCCCTGCCTCCTCCTTGGAGCTAAACCACGCCCCTACGACTGGAGGGCTTTTCTCATCGAGATGGTAGGGCGCATTCTCAGGAAGGAGGAGCTCTTAGCCGTTCTCGTACCCGAGAACAAAGATAGAGGCGAGGGAGGAGCGGCTGGGCTGAGGGAGTCTCCGAATTCCTGAACAAGCAAAGCCGCTAAGGTTTTATAGTGAGATAAAGCCGCTACTTTTGGAGAATCTTCCTCCGAAACCTCATCTAGGTCTTGCAAAGCCAACCTGCCAAAAGAAGTGTGGTCACAAGAAGGAGAGCGCCTACGAGGGGAGGCACGCCTGACTGGAGACGCAGGTTTGCGCTCATGAGGAGAGGGGCTTCTGTCCAAGGAAGAGCGATTGAAAGACGGCGATCTTCGGTCTGGCGCCGCGCACCTGGAAGGTCCTTCAAGGCTGTGTGGCGCCTCGCGCCTGGACGAAGCCTCGCGGACGGAAGGAGCAGTGCTGCTGGGAAGCGCATCGCGCCTAACTGGTGCTTCGAGGAAGGAAAGCGTTTCGTTCTTGCTTGCTCTCTCTTGGTTGGCACCTCGCGGCTGGCTGGCGCCTTGTGCTTGGAAGGAGCCTCGCGCCTGGCTGGCGGTTCGCGGCTGGAAAGCGGCTCGCGCCTGGCTGGTGGTTCACGCCTGGCTGGCGGTTCGCGGCTGGAAAGCGGCTCGCGCCTGGCTGGCGGTTCGCGCATGGCTGGCGACTCGCTCCTGGCTGGAGACTTGCGCCTGGCTGGGGCTTCGCGGCTGGAAAGCAGCTCGGGCCTGGCTGGCGGCGCACGCCTGGCTGGCGACGCGCGCCTGGCTGGAGATTCACACCTGGCTGGAGATTCACGCCTGGAAAGAGCCTCACATCTGGCTGGCGCCTCGCGACTGGGTAGCGCCTCGCGGTTGGAAAGAGCTAAGCGCTCGGTCGCTACGCGTTCCCAAGCCTCGCGCTTACGAGGAGATGAGCGAGAAGCAGGAGGATCGTAAAACCCCCACTGAGAGCGTCGAACCGGAGAGAGGAGCCTGGAGCTTGACATGTCCGGAGGACGCGAGGATCTCTTGACAGGAAGGGAAACGTCCTTCCTGCGAGGAGGATCCTTCGTAAGGGCTCCCACCAGCGACGAAATCTGCTCCTGCAGATTAAGGAGAATCTTCTTAGTAGAATCCTCCTGATCCGTTTCCAACGGAAGAGGGGGAGGTCTGGAAGATGAAGGAGACTCCAAACATGGCGCTGGGCTAAACAGGGCTCTCCTGGCTCTCTTCCTGTGCACAGGAGAATTCTCAGGGAAACACTTGGGGCTCGAATCCAACAAGGTGGGAGCCTTCCAACTCCTCTTCAAGGGGCACAACTGCTCAGCCGAACTCCAACCGCGCCTGGGCGAAGCGGAATCGGAAGAAGAGAAGCACTCTTTAAGGATGCCTTTGCAACAGCAATCCCTGGCAGTCTGGGACGATACTACAGATCCTGCCGAAGGGACGCCTGACCGGTGGGGATTCTCCACACCCTCTATAAGGCTTTCAACATTCCTCCTCCTCTGGGCCTGGGAGTTTGGAAGAGGTCTAGGCCTGGGAGCATTGCAGAGCCAATCAGACGCCCACTCCACTGCACTGGGTACACTGCAATCACTGAGCACTGCACTTCCCTTACCTTCGATTGCTCGCATTTGGAGCTCCATCCTTTTGAGGGTGGCCTTCATGTTCGCCAACTCCACAGACGAATCCGCAGGTTCGGTGAAGGAGCTGATACTGAAGGAGAGGATGCTACAACTACGTCATGGATAGGAACTATTGAATACCTAACTGGCTCGTTAGACCGAGACCTACTAGAGCTTCGAGAAGAAGCCTTTCTAAGCCTATCCTTTTCTAACTTCCTCAAGTAGGAGGTTAGAGCATTCCATCCTTCCTCACTCAGATTCTCGCACTCATTACAAGGATTAGTGAAGGAACATTCATTCTCCCTACACTGCTTACATACTGTGTGAGGATCTACCAAACCCTTCGGTAGTCTCACATTACACCCCTCATTCATACACACACTAATCACATAACTAGAGTCCGACATCCTAAGAAAAATCAAAAGCGTAATAAAAAAAACAGTCCACAAAAGCGTATGCCAAACCAAAGATCCAATACGTCACCAAAAAGACAATCCAGATGATCAAAGGCGAACGAAAAGCGAAAATCAGGTCAGGAGGAACCAACAACGATGTCGGAACTGGCGACAGAGAAAATCTGATTAGAAAACGGGAATGGTTCCTAGTCCTGCCACCCAGCGGCAGGGCGGTAGATCACCTGACCTACCTGTAGCGTGTGCCGCGAAATTTGAATTTCTGTCGGGAACGACGGAGTCTAAAGCTAAGTATATATCTGACAGGGAAGTTGAATGTACAAAATGTATTTTTCCTAACTATACAAACCTGAGGTCCTTTACATGAGTAATTCCTTATGTAAAGGACCGAGGGTTTGTATATCGTGTAGTAATAAACAAAGATTATGCAATAATTATTGGAAGATTAGTATGAGTCTGGATTGCTAGTGGCAGTAACGTGCTGATGGGCGGAGGCGGCCCCGAGTTCATGAGACCAGCTGCTTCGTTTTGATTTTTGGCCTCCAAGTCCCCCAGTGAGCTAGTGATGATTCCTCCCCTGGAATGGTTCCTGGGGGGTTCGATTGTCATATGTGGGCAGCCACAGCTGCGTTTGGGTGCCTCAGTGATCTCAGGAGCTGTTCTATTTTGTGGTGGCACTTGGGGGCATCTGCCGGGTTCCTCTTCAGTGCCATCTTCGTCTCTTAGGAAAGCAGGCTTCAACCTGTCTATGGAGACCTTATCCTCGTGACCATGTACAAGGATGAGGTACGCATTGTCCGTTCAACTGAGGAAGCGGTAAAGGCCTCAGTAGGGTCTTGTCAGTGGTGGGAGATGAGCGTCGTTCCTGACGAAGACATGCCCGCAGGATGATAAGGTTTTGGGCTGGAAGTGCCTTGTCCTGTCGGAGAAAGTCTTGAGGCAGGGCATGAACTTCCCGGCAGTCTCCTGAAGCCTCGCAATCAGGATATCTGTGTCATCAGCATTCATTGGGAAGAATTAGCCAGGCACTCCCAATGTTACCCTGTAAACTTTCTATGTCGGGGATGCCTAACCGTTGGCCCTTGGGGCGGTATGGAGCCGAGGAGGACCAAGGGCAAGTGCGACTTCCAGTTTTCCCCAGTGCAGTTTGCCACTAAGGATGCTTTAAGGAATCAGTGGACTCTTTCCACCATGCCATTGGCCACAGGGTTGTAGGCAGTGGTGCTGTGGAGCGAAGTACCCATCAGGCAGGCCAGGGCAGCCCACAACTCTGACAGGAAAGCAGGTCCGAGGTCTGTCATGATGTCATCTGGCACCCCGAAATGCTGATCCGACTGGAAGAGGGCTTCCACACAGGTGTTGGTGGTAGGTTCCGACATCGGGGTTGCTTTGGGCCACCTGGTGGAACAATTGATGACCGTCAGGAGGTATCTGGCACCCTTGGACAAAGGCAGGGCCCTACAATGTTTATATGTATGTGTCTGAACCTCTGTTTGGGTTGTGGGAATTTGCCTACACCCACTTCGGTGTGTCGGATGACTTTGCTGGATTGGCAAGGGACACAGTTCCTGGTCCATTCCCACGAGTCCTTCCGTATCCCGTGCCAGACGAACTTCTCCGTCAGGAGGCGCATTGTTGTTCGTCCCAATGGGTGTGAGAGGCCGTGGATGACGTCGAACACAGTCTTCCTGCAGGAGGCTGGGATCAACAGGCGAGGGCAGCCAGTGCTGTGTCCCAGAGGAGTGTCATGCCGAAAGGTCCGAAAGGCAAATCTTCCCACTCAAGGGAAGTAAGGGCTATGCGGTAGGCTGGCACTTCTGGATCGGTGGCCTGTTCCTGAGCGAGGTCCTTGTAGTCGATCCAGAGATGAACGGTGCTGATCTCAATCCTCAATAGGGCCTCTGCTACAGGGTTCTTCTTGCCAGGGAAGTAGTGGATTATTCAGCTGAACTCAGCAATGGCAGCAAGTGCCTTTGCTGCTTACAGACCAAGCATCGGCGGCTCTAGTAAAGGCATGGAACAAGGGCTGATGGTCCGTCCTTATGGTGAAGGATGAGCCCTCCAAGAGGTTCCGTCCTTATGGTGAAGGGCAAGCCCTTCAAGAGGTATCAGAAGTGGGGCACAGCCTGATATACAGTCAATAGTTTGCAGTCAAAAGTGCTGTACCGGATCTCGGCGGGCTTCAGCTTCCTGCTGAAGAAGGCGAGCGGCTGGAGAGACCTGTGGACCACCTGCTCCAAGACAGCTCTGCAGGTGATGTTGCTGACATCAGTGGTGAGATGTAAGAGCGCCTTGGGGTCCCAGTGAGCCAAGGTGACAGCTCTAGTGAAGGATGTCTTCGTCTGATGAAGGGCCGATGCTGCGCAGCTTCCCACTCTAGCTTATTTGGTTTCCCCTTCAAGACCTCTATCAAGGGGGGCATGGTGCGGGCGATGTCTGGGATGAAATGGCAGAAGTAATTTAATATCCCCATCGTCAGTGTCGGGAACTTCTCAGTATCCACCTTCGAGGCCATGGGGCGCACGCCTGATGCAGAGATCTCGTGCCCAAGGAAGTCCACCTTCTCAGCGCCGAAGATGCATTTGTCAAACCAGACAACCAACCTGTTCTCCTAAAGGCACTTCAGCATGGCTTGAACATAGGGGAGGTGTTCCTCTGGGGACCTGGAAAAAATTAAGATGTTGTCAATGTAGAAGACACAGAAGGGCAGGTCTCCCAGGATGCTGCCCATCAGGCGTTGGAAGTGGCTCCAGCATTCCACAGGCCAAAGGTGTAGGAGAAAACATAAGACCCAAACGGCGTGATGATGGCTGTCTTGGGGACGTCCTCGGGATGTACGGGAACCTGAAAATACAATTTTAAAAGGTCCATCTTGGTAGTCTCCGCAGGGCCTCCAGGTGCCATCCGACTTTTTCACCATGAGGAAAGGTGAGGCCCAGGGCTCGAGGCTTTCCGGCAGATGCCCGTTCGTTCCATCTCTGAGAACGTCCTCTTCGCGTCCTGTAGGCGGCTCGGCGGAAGTTGGCAGAATTTTGTGCGAGTGGGGTGATATGGTGAAATATGCCATGCTTGGCCAGGGTGCCAGCCACGTGACGGAGTTCTGGCTTAAATACATTGGTGAACTCCTGCAGGAGGTTGCCATATTTGCGAGGTGCGATGGAGCAAATGATAGGGATGTTTGGGCCTGCGGCGAGTGGGAGGGAGCGGCATGTCTGTGTCAAGGAGGCCAGACATAACTATGCCCCAGGATAGAGATTTTTAGGGGCTTCGTATGTGGGAGAGCAGATGGGGTCCCTTTGGCGGCCACAAGGGCGGTTGTAGCATCAGGAGTGCAGCTGTGGTCCTCTCCTGAAGGTGGAAACACTGACTGCATAACCTCTGTATCAACTAGCATCCTGAGGCCGGAGATCGTATAGCGGATGTAGAACCCTATGGAGCCTGATTTCAGCCTAGTTGCTGCCATGGCTGGTGCTGGGGGTGGCTGCCTCCACCATTTTTAGATGGGGAATAGGAGCAGGGGCTTTCACATCTCCTGGTATACTTCCCGAATTTTCGGTGGTAAAAACACCAGGTTATGTTATCACCCTGCTGCTGCATGAGGCCCTTCTTCTGGTGCACCGCGTTGACCTCCAACATCTCGGGTTCTTCTATCACTGGGCAGATGGTTGATGGCGGGGTAGCAAGCTTCACGGGCATGGCGGCCTCGGTCAGCTAGTAGGCCTTCTCAACGAGCTCGTCCTCAGGTTGGGAGTCTGTGTCCGGAATCTGCCCATGAACCTCCGGGGACAATTGTTGGAGAAGTATCTCATGGGCCAAGGCCGATTTTTTTTTTTTTTTTTAGTCCATCTTTGCCATTCTCTGGGAGACAAAGGAGACCCATTACAGCGTCCCAGGCGTCCCTTGGGTCTGCGTCGTGCATTTTGTTGGTAACAAGGTCAAGGAGGTGGGTGGCTCTCATGAGAATGGTGGTCAAATACATGGTCACGAGCATCTGCCTCAGCTCGTTAAAGGTGACTGGGCAGGCATGCGAGTTCACCCACGAGGTTATGCTTTTGCAGACCTCCCCGGGAGAGCTGCTATGACCAGGTCTATGACCAGGTCAGCCTGGAGTACTTCATCCGTGAGTCCCACTATCCTGAACTGGCCCTCTCGGTAGAGCCATCAAGGAGGGTCTTCTGCTGTGAAAGGGGGCAACCTGACGACTTGGGCAGCTGCTGTGTGCGAGCCTGGCATTGTCAATCTCACTAAAAAGCTTGATGGGAGTTGTGAATGGAGGGCCAAACCATTCGTGAAAACTCCAAAACACACCTGGGGAAGGTATGCCATATTTTTTCCTTTAACCCTCTTACGCCGATTGGACGTATTAAACGTCGAGTCAAAATGTCTTCCGTATGCCGATTGGACGTATCATACGTCGGCTCAAAAAAGTTTTTTTTTAAATTCGCGGAAAAATACTTATAGGCCTACCAGCCGAAAACTTTTGTATCACGCGCCTTGGGGGATGCTGGGAGTTCACGGATCAAGGCATTGTTTTGTTTACAATCGCTACGCAGGCGCGCAAGCGCGAATTTCTTTCTTATCTCACTAAAAAGTATCAGTGACACATCTCGGAAATTATTTCGTCACTTTGACATAATTTCTGCACCATTTTAAATTATCCTTTACATGAAGTATTATATATGAAAATGTGCGCAATTTCATGTATAATACAACAAAAAAATACTCATGATTGTAGCTTTTATCAGTTTTGAAATATTTTCATATAAATAACGATAAGTGCAAAAATTTCAACCTTCAGTCAACTTTGACTCTACAGAAATGGTCGAGAAACGCAATTGTAAGCTAAAATTTTTATATTATAGTAATATTCAATCCTTTGCCTTCATTTTGCAACAAATTGGACGTCTCTAGCACAATATTTCGATTTATGGTGAATTTATGAAAAAACGTTTTCCTTACGTTCGTGCGATAACTCTTCCGATAAATTTTTTCGTGCGATTGTCCTAATGTTTGCACCCTTTTAAATTTGCCGTTACATAAAGTTTTATATATGGAAATGTGCGCAATTTCATGCACAATACAACAAAAAACAACCCATGGTTGTAGCTTTTATCAGTTTCGAAATGTTTTCAAATAAATAACGTTAAGGGCAAAAATTTCAACTTTCGGTCAACTTTGACTCTAACGAAATGGTCGAAAAACGCAATTGTAAGCTAAAACTCTTATATTCTAGTAATATTCAATCATTTACCTTCATTTTGCAACGACTTGGAAGTCTCTAGCACAATATTTCGATTTATGGTGAATTTATAAAAAAAAAAAAAAAAAACATTTTCCTTACGTTCGCGGGTAACTCTTCCGAAAAAATCAGAATTTTTTTGTCGAAATGTTTGCACCATTTAAAATTAGCTGTTACATAAAGTTTTATATATGAAAATGTGCGCAATTTCATGTAGAATACTTTCTCTTTTTTCGAAATATTTGCATATAAATCACGATAAATAGAAAAAAAACCACGTTCGGTTGACTCTACCGAAATAGTTGAAAAACGCAATTGTAAGCTAAAACTCCTACGGCCTAGTAATATTCCGTCATTTTTCTTCATTTTGAAACAAATTTGAAGTCTCTAAAACAATATTGTGATTTATGGTGAATTTTTGAAAAATATATTTACCTTCACTCCGCGCGCTGATTCGCGGCCGCAAGTCTCCGAAATACGTACATTGCATTATCCTAATATTTGCTCCTTTTCATATTAGCCTTTTTATAGTTTTTCATATATCAAAATGTGCGCAAATTCATGAAAAATACAATAAAAAATAATTGAAGGTTGTAGCTTTTTCCATCTCCGAAATATGTGATATAAAAAAATATATATAAAAATTTCGACATTCGGTCAAATTTAACTCGTCCGAAATGGTCGAAATCTGCAATTCTAATCTAAAACTCTTACAGTATCGTAATATTCAATCATTTGTCTTAATTTTGAAACCAAATTGAAATCTCTAGAACAATATTTAGAATTACGGTGAATTTTTGAAAATAACATTTTTTTACGTCCGCGCGTTACGAATTCGTACATCATTTTGTGATAATATTTTTCCGGTGTTGCTTTTATTGTTTTACTATTTATTATATATCAAAAGGATTGCAATTTAGTGTGCAATACAACGAAAAAAAAGTAACTCGTTAGCTTTGACCGTTTTTTGCACAGCGTGATTTGAATACAATTATCTATGAATTTTCTTTTTTTTGCTACCATATATCGCATTATTTACATATGATAATGATATTATTTTTCATTTCTGATGATTGCATACTAAACTTCAGGCAATGAAAAAAAATGAGCCAAAAATGAACTCTTAACCTTCAAAACTAAGCGTGCTGTGATTTTTTGAAAAAATTATTTTTTCCGCTTCCGCGCTCACTCCAAACCGGCGCCGGCATACAGGAGAGGTTTTGATTTTTAGGGCTTCGGCGTAAGAGGGTTAATGGCGTTGGTGTTGTCTGTGGAGAGAAGCTTAAGGTCTCTGAAGGTGAGCGGCCGTGTGGGTGCATTAATGGCCGAGCCAATACCGCTGTATCACCATCAAATCCAGGAGGTCACCAGTTGTGAGGTCTAGACAAAGAGGCAGGTAAAGCAATATGTGCTAACTTTATTACAAGTAAAGGGAGGTTCATAATTACAGTGTGCAGACGGATATATAGTGTCCAACCCGAGAGAGAGAGAAAACTGGGTCAGCAAGATTCGATTTGTTTCTTCTCCAAGACATACAATTAAAGATAATAAAATCTACGAATACGTACTGAATATGTTATGCCTCTGTGGAGTGTTCGAGTGTATGTTCTCTTACCTACTTCTTTCTTCTTGATGATTCGTTCTGCAGTCTGGTTCTATGTTTGACTTTATGCTTCTTCTTAATGTTAGTTCTGGATTAGTAATATGAATACTGTAGTCTCTCAGGAGAAGTTTGAATGAGACGAACGGCAGTTTCTTTTCTTTACTGTTGCAAAGAATACAAGCTATAACTACAAAGTTTATAAAGTGAAAATCTGGTTCGGACCACGGGCAATGTTTTTGCCTCTTTACTGTACATAACCTGATTATTCTCTGTCCTTCTCTTTCTCGTTATTTCTCTGTACTTTGATTATTCTCTCTCTATTTTTACGCTACCCTATCTATCTACTATTATTTCTTATAGCTATCATTACAAATATAAGTGGATTATACATTTGCGGATAGGCCGAAGAATGCTCTATAGAATGGTTAAAGGAACAACGTGTCTTAATAATGGCATACAATGTAAATAGGGAAAAAGTGTTGTCCTTACACTCTTGCATATCCGTGTGCAAAAACTAAAGGGAGCCTACAGTATTGTCCTGCAAATCTGCAGCCATACGCTTACTTTTAGTCCTACACCTGCTATTATTACTCCTAATGTGTACTAACTTAATAAAGCATACTCCTGACATTGCAAGTCAGACGAACCCTTACAATGATCGCAGCTAATCTTGAAGCAGTGATACCCCCTACAATTACAACAGATAGTATGGCCACCAAAATCAAGTTTAAACACTTAGCCGTATGCAGCAAAAAGTGCAGTCTTGTGTTCGTTGAAGCTGGTGAAGCCGCACTGCTATGACTAGATAAGGCTTCCATTATACTGAAGAGAAATGACAAAGATTGTCGCCCAATATAACGAAGAGCTGTCACGTGTCAGATCCAATGGACAGTGACAAAGAAAGGAATAACTTGGTGTTGGAAGGGGCTCCATTGCTCCCCCAACAGAGGGGGGAATCAGGTCATTTTGACTTTTATTCATTTTGACTTTTATGACAACCAGGAACAAGCTACAGCGTCTAATTTATTAGAGACCATTTGGCTTGTTGCCTATTGTTTTCGGTGTAAATTCCACATATGTATATAAGGATATAGTATACACATGTGGCTGTATTACATATATGTATGTGTAGTAGACATATGTAATGCAATACATTACTTAAATACAGATATTTTCCATATCTGTAAATAAACCCATGACCCAAGGGGTCATTGGCGAGATAGGAGGGTGATCAACAGCCATAACAGGACGTAAAACTAGACCATGCCATGCAATGCTTGCAGTGGCCTGGTTGCATTTGTCTATAAACACTTTTTTTATCAACAGTTCTTGTAAACAGGTCACAACACCTTCCATGGGAAGCTGTCGACCTATTCACCTGTAGCGGAAACACATGACTTCCGAGCTGTATGGCTACGTATTTGTTATTTCTTGTAAACGCTGAGATAGCTAGTGTTAAGCTATCGACGCGACCCTCTTGTAAAGTCAGTTCTACCTAAATCCTCAAACTGAGCGGCCATCTGACCAACCATTCCTATACTCCAGTGATGGAGCAGAGAAATAAAGTTGTTAAGAAGTTAACTCAGGAAGTTTGAGTAATCTCCCCAATTCTGAAGAAGAAAATCTACTTGATGTCGCATCAACGAGGAAGGGAAAAAGAACCACAAATGCTTGCGTATCACAGTCGCAAGAATAGACACATAACTGATCTCTGTCCTATACCATTGTAAGTGGTGGACCGGAGACAGTTAAACATATATATGCAGTATTTTGATGCATATAGAATGTTTAGGATTCAATGTAGGTAGGTTTGTCGTCCAGTTAATGGGCATGAAAGGTACGTGTAAATATTAGTTCAGCAGGTTAGTATTAAACAAACAGCAATTTTAGAGATACTGTAATACCTTACAATTAGGGGGACAAACACTGCAGTGAATGCTCCCCCTCCCCAACACTAACTTGGGTCACTGCATTAAAACAGGCATTGCCCTCCCTGGAACCTCCAACCTAACCTAACCTAGCAGGCTGGGTCATACTCAGCCAGGGCGTTCACGCCCCACAGGGCTTTACTGAGTTGGGTGGGGTGGGAGGGAGGGAGGCTTTGCCTGCATGGATCTACCACCCAACTTATGGCACTATAAAATTACTGGGTTACAACCTAACCTAGGGCATCGAGGCCTTACCTACCCAGGAGGACTTCACCTCTCTGGATGCCACCTAACCTAATTTGGGTACTCAAATTAAAACAGGGTTGTCACATGACCTAACCAAACCTGTGATAAGGCCTATCTAGCTGGATTCGGTTCTCACCTGCCCATCAGTAACATAACCTAGGCTAAAGGGTCCTTACTGTCATAGTAAATAATGTCAAATTAAAACCTTCAACGTGTTAGATTTGTCTATGTCCTTGTAGGTCTACATCACTTGGTATTTTTTCCTCACTCAAATACAGCAGTTTCCCACTGTGGTCCCCATAACTGTGGGATTTAAGAGGATTCCAATAACTTTAAACTACTCATTTGTTCCTGAAATAGTATAGCTAAACAATAATAATAAAAAAAAAACAAGAATGACAATGGACTGCAGCTGGTTTTTGTGAGGAAAACCATAAATCCAAAAATCCCACTTAATCGATTGGAGCTCCTCTCCCATTACCACATTAACAATAAAAAGTTAAATGAATCCAAGTGATAACATTCATTAGTGAAAATCTCAATATAAGTAAATTACGTAGCAAGAGACTCATGAGTTTCATACAAGTCATACTATGGAGACTTATGATCAGTCCATAGCATAACACCAATAGCCAACAATGGCTTACATTGGAATATTACCAAAATTTGGTATATATTTTACATGCTCCCAAAGAATAAGAGCAGATTCTCGAATTTAGACTTCTGCAATCTACACATAAGAACACCCACCACTCATAATTGTACAATCCTATTTAACTGCTGTTCAAACACACATTTGCCTATGCAATGCATAATCATTCTTGTCCAATTTCAACCAGAAAGGGGTCTCTAAAAACAAGCGGTTGTAAATCTGAATGAAAGGGCAGCACAAAGACATTGTCTATTATAGTAAGTTTTTGACTGCCGAATATAGAAAATGGTGCACACTAAGCAGTGCAAGTGACATAATTAGTGAAATTTACTAAGATAATGGGAAATTTATAGTTTATATTCTATATTTTTGCTTTCGTCCCAGAGAAGCTGGTACTAAAACACAAGTGCTCATGTTTAGCCTAGTATACCAGCCCCTCAGGGACGAGCATAAAAACACACAGGTAGAACTAGGGAACACACTACATAGGGTATCAGCTTGGATTTGGATTTTCCCTAAAGTATTTTCGTTGCTTATTAAGAATTTACAGTTAATTAACCTGTTATTAACCTCAGAACTGATATGTTATTGTATGCTGGCCATCCAGGAATGCTATTGTGCATGTGCAGTGTTACTGGGGCGCTTTTGGTAGAAAGTGGAGTTTCGTTCATTGTGTGTGTGTGTGGGGGGGGGGGGGGGGGGGGCAGTAAATAAAATGGCCTACTAGGTTAGGAAAGCTTAGGTTAGGATAGTATAGTTCCCTTTATAAGTTTCTTTAGCCAATCCCCTGAACATATTGCTCCCTTATGACTGACTTCCAGGGTGGCCATCATAACATGTCTTTCTCTCCCTGTGTTTTACCACATCTAAAAGCCCTGTTCCCAAAGGGTCCCTATTAAAGATGTGATTTATACTAATTGACTGATTATACTAAACACCACCACCTCCTTCATCAGCAACAATGAAAGTAGGTACTATAGGAAAAATCAATTTCCAAGGTAATAAACTTTGCAGAGCTCTTCCCTAGTTTTACCAGCATATGAGACGTTAGATTTTCTGGTAGAACTAACCAAGAACTCTGCATCAGGTGTTACTTTGGATTTTTAGATTTATATATATTTTTGGCATTGGAGCAACTAAGGCCATTCAGTGCTGAAACGGAAATTGACAGAAAAAGGCTTGAAAGGTGTTACAGGAGGAAAACTCCCAATTGCACTATGAAACAATTGCTAGGACAGGGTGGACAGTAAAGTGGAAGAAAGAGAAAATGAACGGAGGTACAGTACAAGGAATGAAAGTACTATAGTAGTAGATTCACATTAAGCATGCATTTGATGTCTAGGGCCATCCCTTATGACACTCCTGATTGGCTAATAATAAAACAATCACAGGGCAGGGTTGGCATTTTGAGGAATTTCCTCTACTACTGTGGCTTTCTGGTAAAATCTGGCAACCCTCCATGGCTTTTCCAACCACAGGCCACGGTCACTGCAGGAATACATAAAATAATTCACTTTGCCTTATTATGTTTTATTATGAAAATAGTTATAAAACATATCCTGCTTATTTCTGCATGTGACAGGTCTAAAATCAATGAGAAAACGTATAATTTACTGTATATCAAGTTACAATATCACAGACATCCTAAGTATGTGGAAAAAAAAGTTTGTTGAAAGTTTGTGAAGCACTCGCCTAAAAAGTGCCTTCATGAGCCGAGATGAACAGTGTAATTAAAGCTCACAAACGTTGGCTTCCAACTAAGATTTCTTTGAAAATCAGAACTGCATATGGTAACACTGCTAAAAACCACTGTTGTGAAGAAAAAACAGCAACGCTGTCACAGGCTTGGAAACTTTCAGTCTCTCTAGAGTGTTCACAAAGGCAGGATGTATATGTTCCACCTCCTGCCTATGTGAACTCCCGAGAGACAGAGTTTCAAGCCTTGTGACGGGCTTATCAACAGCCCATCAGGAGCGTCGTAAGGGATGGGCCTAGACATTACATGCACAGTTTATGTGAATCCACTATAGTTGCAGCTAGGGGCCGAAGAGATGCTGCAAAGAACCTTATGTATTGACTACATTGCACTAAATGAGGTGCCCTGACGGCATTACCCCTTTACGGGGATATATTACTTACTTTGAAAATTAATATTCTCCACAGTATTTTGGTTGCTTAAGAATTTACGTACCATAATTTTTTCTCGGTAGGCTGTAATTAACCCCAGAAGTTGTATGGTGGCCATCCTGAATGCTATTGTTCATGTGCAGTGTTGGGTATAGGGGAGCTTTTGATAAAAGTCGTGGTTTCCTTCACCAGGGGTCCATGGAGACGGAGGTAAGTAACATGTATGGCTAGGTTAGGTTAAGTTGGCACATTAGGTTAGTGTAGGTAGTTCCTTTTATAAGTTTCCTTAGCCAATCTCTCCTTAAACATATGACTCATACTAATGATTTGCTCATGCAGAGAACCACTTCTTACCAACATGACAGCCCAGGCGTCCTGATGTTTTCCTCCACGCAAAACTTGCTTTCCCAAAGGGTCCCCAGCTTTGTTGGATAGATATGAGGTTTAGGTAAATTGACAGACATAAACAACACCAAATTCTTCTTCAGCAACACTAAAAGTAGGAAGTATGAGAAAAATCAATTTCTAAGGTGATAGCTAGGTAGAATACTAGCCTAGTCATTGCAGAGCGGTTTTTTGGAAATACCAATTTTTCAATAGTATCTTGATAAATTTCTCTGGTTAGCCTACCTCAATCTGTGCTGTTCTGAATTACCTACAAAGGCTACACCCTTTCCTATATTTAGCCCTAGTAAAAAAAATTACACTGGCTACTAGTAGCTACCTAGGGGATAGGGGGAACAACTGACTGGACTAGCAGATCCAGTTTCCACCGCGTGTGAAGCCATCCTCCGAAAAAGTACTTTAACAGTCCTGACACCGGAGATGGGGATCATTCCCGAGTTGTTGGTGGTGAGAGCAAGAGCTCGAAACCTCTACTCTCCTTTCGAAGTAAGTATTTTCTCCAAAGTTAGAAATTAAAGTCATATTTTAAGATTAAACAGAGGTTAATGAAAGTCTGGCTCTACACAGTGCACACACATCTCCATGACACTTACGAAATTTTTACTTACAACTCCGCATATTTAGAAGATTTGCGTGGCTCGGCCTTATTCACTCGATATTTAATTGGTGAAACAAAAACACAATTACATCTTTAAGCATACCATTCAAAAGACTGAAGTTTTGTCCACTTAATGTGATATATGCAAGCCCCATACAAACTAAAATAAGCATGTGAGCTCTTCGTAAAATATATTTTCAAGTCAGTTTTGAAATCCAATATGGCGGCAGTCGCGTGACTGGCCGTTCTAACCACAGACAATCCACCATCTTTCCCATAACTCGTTTGAACAATGTTAGCGTATAATTATATGTAACATTTATTGATCTTACTCAAGATTGCAGTTGTAATCAGCACAGTAAAACAACATTTTCATGCTTTCACTAATATAGGCATGCTGTTTTGTGCTGATATACAACTGCAATCTTGATTAAAATAAATAAACGTTACAATTATGTACGCTAACATTGTTCAAATGAGTCCTGGGAGAGATGTTGGCATGTTGGATCCGCTGCACTTACGAGCGGCACCTCAGGCGGATGCCGCCATATTGGATTTCAAAGCTGCCTTGAAAACATATTTTACGAAGACCTCACATGTTTATTTTAGTTTGTATGGCGCTTTCATATATCACATTAGGTTAACGCAACTTCAATCTTTTGAATGGTATACTTAAAGATGTAATTGTATTCTTGTTTTACCAATTAAATATCGAGTGAATAAGGCTGATCCACGCGATGACGATGAATTTACTGCGGTGTTTCCCCCCTAGTAAATCTCATATACCCCATGAAGTAGCTTTTTCTTTTCTTTTTTGGTATGTCTACTATATAAGCATTCCGCATCGTTCGTCCCCACGAATACGAAAGCGGGTTTTTGTTTTTTAGTAGGAGTCCCTGGGGGTTAATTACAGTCGTCCGAATAAATATTACGTAAAATTCTTGTTCAGCAGGTAAAACTGCATAAAAAACCGCAACTGACAGTCTAGGCCGCCGCGGAATAGTAACATAATTCTACCCTTTTTTTTTTTTTTTTTACTACCTAATTCCTTCTAACCTCCTTTTGAGTGGAAAATAGAACAAAGAAATCAAGACAATTTTACAAAAACTACCTAGCTAATGGCTAGACAGCTACAACACAAAGAATAACCTAATTTGGGAAGGTGGTTGCTACCTAATCCTCCCCTCACTTAGAGAGCAAATAGGTAGTATAGGGTTAGGTACAAATAAAATGTTACCTCAACTTACCAGGCTAATAGTTAAGTATTCATTGCCACGGTCGTGGAAGGTAAGCGTCTCTGTAATGTAATGGTACTGGAGACGTTTTCTTGTTGAAGTGGATGGGCACCACCAACCAATTCCAAGAACGACCGGAATGTGCATGGAAAGTTTAGGAATCGCTCATGCCAACCGCAGGTGATAGTGGTACAGGTTTCCCTTCGCGACATCCAGTCAGCCATTGCGGCTCTGTCGGGACTCGGGTTTCGAATGAGTATATATCTACCTATTGTCACCTATAGAGGGTGACTGTGGGGTCTATACATGCTTAAATTACGTCCTGACTGACGGGTTGACGGTGGTTAACGGTCCAAGTACTGCTAGAAAAATTCACAAATACTGCTGTGAGACGACTCCTAACTGTCGGAGTAGACAGTTATTTACTTTTACAAGTATGTTGTGTTTGTAATACTAATATGGCAACTCATCAAGTTTGTGACCATAGACAAAGATATAGAGAGGCCCCTCTATATCTATGCGACATACATACTGGCAAGTGCTAATGTTTTTCCCTCGCATTTCTATAATTTCTAACTTAACAGACAGGTTACTAGTAATTTCTAACTTAACAGACAGGTTACTATGCTTCCTGGTGTAAATGTTAAATATGGCCCTAAACTGAATGAGTGAACATTCCTTTAGCAAGAACTTGATTTTACCCGAAAGCCTTTTGGAAAATATTGTCAGTGACAACAAAACCAGTTTTGTTATAACTGAATATTAGAAGATAACTACTTTTTTAGTCTCTCACTCATGTGTCTGCAATTTTCCTTTTCCTCTAACATTTTAAATCTTGTCTTCATGACAGCTAGTGACATTCATTTTACCATCATCGGCCACGTCCATCTTCAAACCTTAGGGTGCCGTTACTGCTTTCTGTTCTTCTATTTTCATTTTTATTTCAGTTAATACTTTAATTTTATTTTCTCGAGTTCTTCCTTTCTTAAAATTTCTTACCTCTTCTACCTTAATTTCATACCTTTAGTATATTTTAGAAGACTTTCTCCCCACATCCCTCATATTTTTTTTCTGATTGATCTGCCACTATAGCTACTATTTTTTCTGACTTGACTGTATTTTGTAATGACATCGTCCTTTTAAACTCAATTCAACAGCTTCTTCGAACATCCCTTTATCTCGTATTATCATCCTGTATTTCATGTACATTTGCCTCAAAGTAGTACTATTCCTTTACCCCGTCCCCTTCTGTTTCAAGATAATGGTCTGCTAACACAGCAATGAAGCCTGTTTGTCCTCTAACGACGGATGTAAATGGTCGAGCTATCGGACGCCAATGCTAATATTTTCTAATCACTACTGTAGACAATATGTTAATGATATACAAATAATAGTTCACATTACCAGTGAAATGAGTCGCTGTTAACCAAATAGAAAAATAGTATAGTAACAGAGTAATATGAATAGCAAGGGTGAAAATCATAATCAATCCTGATTAATCATGATCAACCTTCGTTCCATTCAGGTGTTGCTGCTACAGGCGTTTGCTGGAATCCAACTTTTGTTCAGGGTAGATCATTATTAGGTGTCAATTTCTGAACATAATTATTTGAATGGAAATACGCTTTGGATTTATACAATCCATCTATTTATAAAGTAATGAAATCATAAACCGCAAATACCAAGACCTATAAATATAATTTCATAAAGGCAATTGTGATAGCCATTGACAGGTTATATAAGGAAGGCTTTGGGGAAAAATTATAGACCACCAGATGTATACAGGTTAATGTATCCACTGTGTCATTTATATTTTTTTTTTTTATCCGAGCCATTTCTCACCAGAGTAGCCTAGATGCAAATTTCTCTGGGCGGTATTGAACTCGAGTCATCCGAGTAACAATACACCTTACCACCCTGATAAAAGGAAATAGTTTGCAGTCTATACGAGTTTTCATCTCTGCCTTGTCGCTTCAGTCTCGAATTTGTCGACTATTTATGATCCCGTGGATTTCTCAGTTCAATGACTCCAAGATCCATTTTTTCTATTTTTGTCCTTGTCCATTAATTTTTTCAAAATAAAAATTTAATTGAAACTGAATTTTATAGTTTTTTTGTGTGTGAAAAATAGCACCAAACTTCTCTTGAAAGGAACACGTAATTCAGTTGGCTACATCTTTATAATTGTTATTCATTCTTTTTCATGTTTAACAAGCACTGTTCTTCATTCCAGTAATTGCAACTTTGTATTATCCTGACCCTTCCCTGATTAGAGCATCAGTGTCAATTTTTGCTTTCCTTCTCGTTATGATCAAATTAAATGACAGTGCGTTTAACTAACGGCTCCCCCACCCCCCATCACTGATTCTCCAGCCACCCCCACCACACTTCCTTACCTAGTCTCCAGTCCAGACCTCCCAGGTCACTCCTCGTGAGATGTGGTGTGGGGAAATCAGTAATCCCAATATTTCAACGGTCACATGACCATTCTTTCCACTCTTTTACGGAGCAGTCTAATAAGTTCTGTTTGCCTTAATATTTTAATATCTTTTTTCTTGTTCTTGATTTTTTTGGGAGAGGGTTTTGGTTTGGTCATAGCAACTAACTCATTCTCCTCATGATTAGAAAGCAGCAGTACTTGGGTCTAACAGAATTTAGTGTTACCCTTGACGTGGTAGCCAAAAGGATCCTACAATTGATTAACCAGTTATTTATTTTTCTGAGTAAATTTGATTCGACTAGCATTTCTCCAAGCTTAATTTTCTTTTCGAAGCAAAGAAATCTGTTACAACCTATTAAATATGTTTATATGATGCAAATAAAGCTTTCTGACAGCTCAGGATATAATTATAGGATGAAAGTGTTTTTGAAAGCAAAGCATCAGGTTGCACAAACTTTTTGTTCCTTCTTTTGGTGCTTTTCCTATCAAGCATGAACATCTTAAGTAGGTCAACGCCACCCAAACCAACATATGTGAAGTAAAAGACGTTTTACATACACACACTGCACTGAAGGTGGTCTAGAGACCACGAAGCTGGATTCTTCTGACCTTAGTCTAGGCCTATGTCTGACACGGGAATGCAATGACTGTCACTGAAAGTTTCTTAGTCTTCTGCCCTCGAAAATTTAGACCGAGGCCACACTATACATAATGTATATCAATGGTCTCGAGACTAGAAGGCCAGATTCTTCTGACTCGGCCTAGGCCTACATCTTGAGCTGGACATACATTGATTGACTCATTATGGGACCTATGTCCTTGATGATTTAATCCAGGCCGCAATATATTTGATATGTTTTAACAGAGACTAAACACTGTTCTGCAGTTTTGAAGTCTCCAGGTATAAGGATAGCTACTTACTGGAGAGCAGCAATGAATTCTCCAGGAATATAGATAACTACTTACTGAAGAGCAAGCAGCACCGAAGTCTCCAGAAATATGGACAAATGTAACCTTTACTGGACGGGTAAATATATCGATATGCAGCTCAGGCTGGGTAAACTTTGAGGTGGGCCAATTTACGAAAGAAAAAAATGCATCAATGGAATTCTTTAAAATTTAAATTTAACTTACCTTCCACGAGAGGTTGAAAATTACTATTTACAACACCTTGTGGGACCTCTTTTACAAGAAAATCGTACTTTTTACCAACTTATGTGTTTCTTCTAATAAATTATTTTATTTTATTTTGTAAAATTGTAATCACTGCTGCTCACACAATATCAAAACAGATAAACAATTCTTAGCATATTTGTTGAAAAATAGTTACGTAATTTTACTGAGAACGAAAATTTTGTAAAAAAATTTTTACTTTTACATGTTATTTTCAAATATTTCTTTGCATTTTTCTTTATAAAATTACATTTATAACTGACATACTATCGTAGAAGACAATAAAAAAAAACAGCAACCCATTGGTATATTCATGAACAAATTTACAAAATGACGTCATGTGAGACAGAAACGTTATACATTCCCCATTGAAGTTACAAACAGAACTGAAGTACTGAGATGCCTGATTCTGGTTTTAGCCAATGTAAAGTTTGAGGATAGTGATTTTATGGGCAATAAAAGTATGGGCACTTCTTTCCAACCCGATTCTTTCCAAATTAATGGCACTTAATATTGTTGATCTACCCGTCCACCACCCCAAACCTGTTATTACTACACCCGAGGATCAATCCGTCCACTAACGGTTGATGAAGAGCAGCAATGAAGTCTCCAGAAATATGTAAAACTACTTAGTGAGGAGCAGCATTTAAGTTTCTATGAATATAGAAAACTGCTTACTGGAGGCCGCATTGAAGTCTCCATGAATATGGATAGTTATCTTATTTCATGGAGACTTCAGTGCTCCTTCCAGTAAGTAGTTATCAATATTCCTGGAGACTTCAATGCTGCCTCCAATAAGTAGTTATCTGCATTCGTGGAGACTTCATTGCTGCCTGCAGTAAGTAATTATCCATATTCCTGGAGACTTCAATGCTGCCAACAGTAAGTAGTTATCCATATAACTGGAGACTTCAATGCTGCCTCCACTAAGTAGTTATCTGCATTCGTGAAGACTTCAATGTTACCTCCAGTAAGTAGTTATCCATATTCCTGGAGACTTCAATGCTGCCAACAGTAAGTAGTTATCCATATAACTGGAGACTTCAATGCTGCCTCCAGTAAGTAGTTATCCATATTCCTGGAGACTTCAATGCTGCCAACAGTAAGTAGTTATCCATATAACTAGAGACTTCAATGTTGCCTCCGGTAAGTAGTTATCAGTATTCCCGGAGACTTCAATACTGCCTCCAGTAAGTATTTATCCATAATCCTGCAGACTTCAATGCTGCCTTCAGTAAGTAGTTATGTATATTACTGGAGACTTCAATGCTGCCTCCAGTAAGTAGTTATCTGCATTCCTAGAGACTTCAATGCTGCCTCCAGTAAGTAGTTATCCATATTCCTGGAGACTTCAATGCTGCCTTCAGTAAGTAGTTATGTATATTACTGGAGACTTCAATGCTGCCTCCAGTAAGTTGTTATCCATATTCCTGGAAACTTCGATGCTGCCTCCAATAAATAGTTATCTATATTCCTGTAGACTTCAATGCTGACTCCAGTAAGTAGCTATCTATATTCCTGGAGACTTCAATGCTGCCTCAAGTAAGTAGTTATCCATATTCCTGGAACTTCTTTGCTGCCTCCAATAAGAAGTTATCCATATTCCTGGAGACTTCAATGCTGACTCCGGTAAGTAGTTATCTATATTCCTGGAATTTCAATGCTCCTTTCAGTAATTAGTTATCCATATTCCTGGAGACTTCTATGCTGCCTCCAGTAAGTTGTTATCCATATTCCTGGAAACTTCGATGCTGCTTCCAGTAAATAGTTATCTATATTCCTGTAGACTTCAATGCTGACTCCAGTAAGTAGCTATCTATATTCCCGGAGACTTCAATACTGCCTTCAGTAAGTAGTTATCCATATTCCTGGAGACTTCTATGCTGCCTCCAGTAAGTAGTTATCTATATTCATGGAGACTTCAATGCTCCCTCCAGTAAGTAGTTATCCATATTCCTGGACTTCTATGCTGCCTCCAGTAAGTAGTTATCCATATTCCTGGAGACTTCAATGCTACTCCAGTAAGTAGTTATCTATATTCCTGGAATTTCAATGCTCCTTTCAGTAATTAGTTATTCATATTCCTAGAAACTTCTATGCTACCTCCAGTAAGTAGTTTTCTGTATTCCTGGAGACTTCTTTGTTGCCTCCAGTAAGTAGTATCTACATTCCTAGAGACTTCTATGCTCTTTCCAATAAGTAGTTCTCTATATTCTTGGAGACTTTAATTCTGCCTCCAGTAAGTATTGATCCATATTCCTGGAGACTTCTATGCTGCTTCCAGTAGGTAGTTATCTATATTCCTGGAGACTTCTATTCTGCCTCCAGTAAGTAGTTATCTATATTACTGGAGACTTCAATGCTGCCTCCGGTAAGTAGTTATCCTTATTCCTGGAGACTTTAATTCTGCCTCCAGGAAGTATTGATCCATATTCCTGGAAACTTTGATGCTGCTTCCAGTAAGTAGCTGTCTATATTCCTGGAGACTTCTATGCTGCCAACAGTAAGTAGTTATCTGTATTACTGGAGACTTCAATGCTGCCTCCAGTAAGTAGTTATCTGTATTCTTGGAGACTTCTATGCTGCCTCCAGTAAGTAGTTATCCATATTCCTGGAGACTTCAATGCTGCCTCCAGTAAGTTGTTGTCCATATTCCTGGAAACTTCGATGCTGCCTCCAGTAAGTAGTTATCTATATTCCTGTAGACTTCAATGCTGACTCCAGTAAGTAGCTATCTATATTCCCAGAGACTTCAATGCTGCCTTCAGTAAGTAGTTATCCATATTCCTGGAGACTTCTATGCTGCCTCCAGTAAGTAGTTATCTATATTCATGGAGACTTGAATGCTGCCTCCAGTAAGTAGTTATCCATATTCCTGGAACTTCTATGCTGACTCCAGTGAGTAGTTATCTATATTCCTTGAACTTCAATGCTCCTTTCAGTAATTAGTTATCCATAGTCCTGGAAACTTCTATGCTGCCTCCAGTAAGTGGTTTTCTGTATTCCTGGAGACTTCTTTGCTGCTTCCAGTAAATAGTTATCTATATTCATGGAGACTTTAATTCTGCCTCCAGTAAGTATTGATCCATATTCCTGGAGACTTCTGTGCTGCCTCCAGTAAGTAGTTATACATATTTCTGGAGACTTCAATGCTTCCTCCAGTGAGTAGGTATCTATATTCTTGGAGATTTCTATGCTGCTTCCTATAAGTAGTTATCTATATTCATGGAGACTTTAATGCTGCCTCCAGTAAGTAGTTATCTATATTCCTGGAGACTTCTATGCTGCCTCCAGTAAGTAGTTATCTATATTCATGGAGACTTCTATGTAGCCTCCAGTAAGTAGTTACCTATATTTCTGCATATATATGTCCTTCATTAGATGCCAATTTTCTATATATAAGTTTCTCACTTTTAGATATGGAGAATCTGCAGATTTTTGTGGCCTCATTGCCGACTGTTAGGAGAAAGCGAGTGTGCGGTAAATGTGAAGGTGATTTTGTGGGGTTGCTATACACATTGGTGAGTACGGATGATGAAAGATGTGTTGAGGTATGGCAGGTGATAACAGCTAGCGTGAAAGGAGGTGAAGACTGGGAGTATGATGAGTTAAGAGAAAGAGTTAAGGTGGATAAGAATGTTAGTGACAATGAGAGGAGGCATTTGATGCAAATGTTGTGGGATAGGCGGGGTGCAGTGAGTCATGGAGACAGGGATTTTTGGGGGTCTAAGCTTCCCGAATTCAAGATAGTTTTGGAAGACGATACCCCCATATATCAGCGTCCCCAACACTTTTCCCTGCCTATTACCCAAGAGATTGAGGAGCAGTGTGAGGAGCTTGAGAGAGTGGGAGTGATAGAGAGGAGTGAGAGTGCCTGGAATAACCCCATAGTCCCTATGCGTAAGCCGGATGGGAGTCTACAGATGTGTGTCAATTATAGGAGGGTGAAAGAAGAGACTGTGAAGGAGTGATTTCTGATTGTGTGTACAAGATGCATGGGATGAGAGTGTTTGCCAAATTAGACCTGGTAAGGGGTTATTACCAGATGCCTTTTACTGCTTTTTCGAGTGGTAGTTGCCGCTACCAGTTTAAACGTGAGTTTTGGGTTGGCAAACGCACCTGCTGCCTATAAAAGGGCAATGAATGGGGTTTTGGCTCGGTTTGATAGAAGGAACGTGATTGTGTTTATAGATGATATTTTGATTGCGAGTGAAACTGTTGAGGAGAATATGGAGCTGCTTGAGGTGTTAGAGCGGTTGGAAGAGGTTGGAGTGAAAGCGAAGCTAGAGAAGTGTACGTCGTTGGCTGGGGAGGTGGAATTTCTTGGTCATAAGGTGAGTGCGAGTGGTGTAAGGAAGAGTGAAAAGTTTGTGGAAAAGGTAAGAGAGTTTCCACATCTCTGGACCATGCGCGAGTTAAAGGTTTTTTGTGGTTGATTGAGTTCGGGAGGAAGTTTGTTAGGGATTGTTCGGGTATAGGGAAGCCATTGACTGAATGGACAGGGAAGAAAAATTGTATTAAGCTAAGGTGGGATGAGCGAATGGTGGGAGAGGAGGCTGCTAGAGATGTCACCTTGGCTTTTCTAGACTATAGTGAGGATGCGAGTGAGCTTGAGCTGTATACTGATGTGAGTGAGTTTAGTATGGGAGGGTGTTTAGCACAGATGCAAGAGGTGAGTGGGGAGGAACAGTTGAGAGTAATTGCGTAAGTAAGTAAAGCTTTTAATAAAGTGGAGCGGACGTATTCGGTGGTTGAGAAGGAGCTTGCGGCAATAAGGTTCTATGTGAAAGCATTGAAAGTGTTTTTATATGGGGTAAAATTTATTATCCGGATGGACCATCAGCCATTATGTATATGATCAAGAAGAACCATGTGAATGCTAGGATTAAAAAGACGATTGAAGATTTGAGTGAGTTTGATTTTAGATTCGAATATGCGCCAAGGAGTAAAAATGTGATTGCTGATGCAATGTCTAGGATGCATGGTAGGGGCAATGGGGTCCGAATGTGGTGCCTGAGGGTTTGGTTGTGAAAGAGAGGTTTGAAGGGGGTGACAGAGTGTGTGAATGTTTGTTTTCAGCATTGTAAGACTTGGGAGGGAGAGGTCTGGTTGAAGAGGTACCCAATAGTGCAAATGAGGTTTTTGGAATAAAGGTTTTTTTTTTTGTATTTTGGATGGTACAGGTCAGTCGAGTATCGAGGGAGGATAAGTACAGGTAGTGAGCATGGGGTTTTGAGGATTCAGTGCGGGGAACACAGTTGTAATTGGTTGGTTAGGAAAGGGGACTATGAAGGGCTTTTGAATCAGGAATACGGAAGTAGGGAGATAACTGAGGATAAATGTGGTAAGGATGATTGTGATGTGGATAGCCAGGTGGACGTGGCAGTGAATGTTTGTGTGCATGGGACTCAAGGGAAAATGGTGGTGATTGTCAGAATAAATGCTAGTGAGTACTGTGGTTTGGTTGATACAGGGGCACAAGCTTCCTTGGTGAGTGGGTCAATGGTGAGTGAACTGGAGAGATGCGATTGGGAGGTGAAAAGGCGGTGTACAAGTGTGAGAATACATGTGTTGGGACAAGGAAGAGTTTTAGTGTGGGAAGAGGTGCAGTTAAAGGTTAGGTTAGGAGATTTGGAAGTAGTACATATTTATAATCATGGGAGAAAATGATATGCCAGCTTGCTTTTTGATAGGGATAAAGTTTTTGAGGATGCATGATGTAAGCGTAGCAAGGGGGTTAGCATAATAGCTAGGATTCAAGATGGTAGTGCGTTTGTAGCGAACTTTGTGTGGGTGATTGATATTGCTAGAAGTGAGAATTTGTTGAGTGAGGAGGAGATTGAGGAAATGCAAGATAAGTGCTTGGAGATAAGTACATATGTTGCAGCAGTGTGTTTTGGGGTGAGTGCATGTGGAAGATTGGCCGTGTGAGTCGGATATATATAAGAGGGTTGCTAAACGGTTTGTAGTTTGTAAAAACATAATGTACTTTTTGCATCAGGAAGGGGTGTATGATAGAGAAGTGTATGTGCCGATGTTTTCTGTTGAGTCAGCAGTGAGTATGTGTTTATTGATGCATGGTCGGTTTGGGCATTCGGGGAAAAATAAGTTGTGGGAGTGCATGAGAGAGAGATTGTATGCACCTGGGTTGAATAAGATTTGTGTGGATGTGGCTGTTACGTGTGAAGACTGTCAGAGGGGAAGTATCAGAGTGTGCATGCGAGTCCACCTGTGTTGCGATTGCAGATGAAAGAGCCATTTGAAATGCTTGTGACTGATTGTGTTTTGTTGCCAAAGACTGAGGGGACATGAGGGAATGATTGTGATGGTGTATCACGAGTAAATTTGCCTTTGCGGTTCCCATCAAAGATAAGATTAGTGAAACCGTTGCGCAGATGGTGGGGCAAGTGATGTTGCCTATGAGGATTGAGAGAGAGAGAGAGAGAGAGAGAGCGGATGTAAGTGGCATTAGGTTGTTTGTGTTCGTGTGAATGGATCGTTAACAAGCAAATTGCTCGTTCAGCGAAGGGTTGTTGTGTCTGTTGGGTCGGTCGCAAGTCTGGTCTGTGTTTTGACTTTTGAGGCAGTCTGTAATGAGAAATCGTGAAAGACAGATATTTTGGGCAGTGGTCATGACAGTCATATTGTTGGTCAGTTGTGTTATGTTTTCAGGGAGTTATTTGAGTTACTTGTGCTGTGTGTTTGAAGGTCGTTGTGCTTGTGTGTTGGGAGGTTGTTGAGCTTGTGAGTTTCTGTGGAGTTGTGAGTTGTTGTAGTTGAGGGTTGTTGTTACTGTTGTTGGGGAGCTGTTGCGGTTTCTTGGTGTTGTTGCGAGTGGTTGGGTGTGGGGTTGTTGGTATGGTGGTGTGGAGTGGGGTTGTTGGTGAGCTGTTGTGGTTTCTTGGTGTTGTTGCTGTTGTGGCCTTGTTTGTTTGTTGTATTGTTGAGTTGTGGTTGTAGTCCTTGTTTGTTTGTTGTGTTGTTGAGTTGTGGGGTTGTGGTCCTTGGTTGTTGTTGTGTTGTGGGGTTGTGGTCCTTGGTTGCTCGTCGTGTTGTTGTTGTTGTGGGGTTGTGGTTCTTGGTTTTTGTTGAGTTGTGTGGTTATAGTTCTGTTGTTGGTTGTGTGTTGGTTTGCGGCGGTTGTTGGTATCTCAGCAACCTCGTCCAGCGGACAGCGCAGCCTATTATTATTATTAACAGGGCTTAGTTTTTTCAGACCTCTGAGTCTCAAGTAGACTCTTCTCGGGCTGGTTCTCAGGGATTAATCCTGAGAAGGGAAAAAATTAAATGAATAAATAAATAAAATAAAAATTTAGACTTTATTTAAGAAACCTGTCTTATTTAAAAAATTTATGATGATGCTAATTGGAAAATCTTTGCTTTCAGCCAGAATACTTTTCATTTTTGCATTCCGTAGATAAATTTATCTTTGTTGGGTCCGATTTGGGCATTCAACAAGTAAATGCTGCACTGTCATGGGTATTTGACATTTATTACACTTTACTGGGTCAGCATGTGGTGTTGTCATCAAGTGACCATACGAGAATCTTGTGTGTCCTAAACGGAGCCTTGTTAGGATTACCTCTATTGATCTGTCTTTTTGTGAGGATGTCCTCCATGCACACACTTCAGCTTTTATATTTTTAACTTTATTTGTGGTTGGCACTAAGGCCCATTCTCATTTCCAATCTTGGTATATCAACGGTCTGACAGATGCTATCCAGTCTGACACTGGGGCATGTGTAATTGTTGGAGGGATACTGCAGGCTAATTTGGCAGCTGAGTCTGCATTTTGATTTCCTTTTATTCCCTGGAATCCAACATATTTCTATTGATAATCCTGATTGAAGGAGTTGATGAATCTTTATGTGTATTTCTTGTACTATTTGGTTTACTGATTTATACTGTCTCATAGCACCTACAGCACTACGCGAGTCACTGAAAATAACGGAGACACTTGCTTTTGCCTCAGATATCATATCAAGAGCCATTTGTATGGCCGTGACATCGGCAGTAAACATTGATGACATTAAAGGTAGGCTTCTTTTGATTAACGTATTTTTCGAATATGCAGATGCTCCTACTCCAACATTATTTTTGGAGCTGTCTGTATGTGCCATGAATTTGTCTCCTTTTCTTCTAATGTGCTCCAAAGCATGTTGGCGGTACATTTCTGTACTTGTCATTTGCTTTTTAAGCAGGTAAGACAGAGAGGTATACATATCTTTATTCGTTTTAACACCCATAGTGGTGTCAACTCCACAAATAGGTGAAAAATTGGATTTATGTTATTAAGTTCATTAGATATTTAGCTCTTTTAGGGAAAGAGTCAGTACCATGAACCTCTGTTTCCGGATTACAGTTTTGAAAGCAGTCAGCTGCAGATGATCCTGCTTGCAGTGAAAGACCTCTTCGTATTGCTATCAAATTACGGTGATGTTTCAAGGGCAACACACCTGCCTCTACCAGAAGCGAGCTTGTTGGGGACGATCGGAATGCTCCTGTGCACAATCGCACGCCTTCATGGTGCACTGCATCGAGAGTTTTTAATGCAGATTCTGAGGCGGATGAATATATTGGACAGCGGTAATCTAATATGGATAAGACTGTTGCCTTATACATCATTAATAAAATGTCTCGCTTTGCTCTCCAATTATTAGTGTGTGATAACTTTTTCAATATGGCAAGGGCTTTGATGCCCTTGGCTTTAATGTATTTGATGTGCTCCTTTCAATTTAAATGTTGATCAAATATCGCTCCTAGATATTTGATTTTTTGTACAAAATTGTATTTCAGTGCTATAAAGGTGAAGTTTGATTGCTTGGTTCTTCAGACATCTTTTGTCTTTGTAGAAGATGATTGCTTTTGTTTTATCAACATATAAACTGTTTTTCACACCACTTGGTAAATTTATAGTAATGTCATTGATTGCTAAAGCAAACAATGTAAGGCTCAAGACACTACCTTGAGGGATTCCTTCTTCCAGTTTATAGGTTACTGAGTAGGAATTTTCTACCGTTACTTGAAAAGTTCTATTTGTCAAAAAGTTCTTAATAAACATTGGTAAGTGGCCTCTTAGTCCCTTGGAATGGAGTTTTTGCATGATGTTATATTTCCATGTTGTGTCATATGCTTTTTCTATATAAAAAATATAGCTACTGTTAATTTCTTTTGTTCAAAGCCTTTTTTGATGTGATCCTCTAAATGTGTTAAGGGATCTAGGGTTGATCTGCCAGCTATTGAACCTGATTGTGTTGGTGTTAAAATGGATTCTTTGGTTATTACATACGTTAATCGTGCATTAACCATTTTTTCTCAGATTTTGCATAGGCAGCTTGTTAGGGATATCGGTCTATAATTGGATGGATTACTTGCATTCTTTCCTGGTTTATTTATTGGAATTATTATGGCATGTTTTCATTTATCAGGAAAAACACGTTTTAGCCAGATACTATTATAATTATTTCAATAAGTATGATTTAGCTATAGGAGCTAATTTTTCTATCATTTCAAATGATATTTCATCATATCCTAGTGCGGAGGGATGACATGAGTTGATGGCATTATCTAGTTCATCCATGTTGAAAATATATTTATATTCCAGGTCTTCAAGAGTTTCAAAATTGAGTACTATATTTTCTTTTTGTTTTCTGATATTTTGAAAATGTATGTCTAGGCTAGAGTAAGCACTGATGTTTTCAAAATGCTTTCCAATTATATTTGATATTTCATAAGTATCATGGTATATTTTTCCATTTAAATGTATTGCACTTTTTGGAGGTCTTATATGTTTTCCATTGATTTTCCTTATCTTTTGCCCGATATCCCTTGTGGATGTGTTTTATATTTGAGACATATTCTTTATATGATGCGATTTTTTCAGCTATTACTGTTTTTCTAAAGTTGGCTGTGTATTTGTTATATAATGGTTTAATGTGGTTAATTGTTATGTTTGTTATAACTATTTTGTTTAATATCTATTATAATGCATTTTGTTGAGTGATTTAAGGCCAGTTTTGAGTCTAAGATTGCGACCCAATATATGTTTTATTTTACTTAAGGTTGTTAAGGTTGGATTCCGCCATGGGACAGGGGACTTTGTGGAATGTGATTTGGTTTTTGGAATGCTTTTATCTGCAGCATTTATTATGAAGTTTGAGAAGGATTCACATGTAGTATTGTGATCTTCGTTATGTGGGAACGGTGGTATGTTTCGAGTGTATAGGAAATATCTATCCCAATTAGCTTTTTGGGCATTATATCTTGTAGGTGGCAATATTTTGATATTACTTAAGTAGTTCAGAATGATTTGGAAATGGTCACTTGTGTATGAATCGTCTAGGACATTCTATTCAAATTTCTCGGCTACTTCATTTGAACATAATGAAATGTCAATTGAGAAGGTTAGGTGTGTATTTGAAAAATATGTTGGAACTTCACTTTCATTGAGACAACAAAGGTTGTGTTTCATTATAGTTTTTTCTATGTTGATTCCGGATATGTCAGTGGGGTTATTAGTATCCCATAATGGGTTATGTGCATTAAAATCTCCTACTATAAGTAGGTTCGTGTATACTTTTGCTAATAAGTTCAGAAAAATCACTAAAATTTGCATTGAAATTTGGTTGGTTATATAAATTAAATAGTGATTTTACTTTTGTCAGGCATATACAGTTTAATAGATGTTATTTGATATGGCATAGATGGTATGTCGAAAGGTTCATATGTTATACTATTATGAACATATATAGCTGTGCCTAATTTTCCACCGTCATTTGGTGAATAACAGGCAATTTTATAGTGTTGGATATTTGTAGGGTTACTTCCTATATGTTGTAGACATATGCACATTGGTTTGTGGTCTCGTATAATTCTTTGTAATTCGCCCAGACGTAGTCGGGTTAAGAGGCCATTTATATTCCATTGAATAATTTTATATTCCATTATCGGGAGGAATTGGTGTTAAATTCTGTAAATTGATTGCTGGTTTTACTTTGCCTCGTAGTTTATATACACTTGAATTTATTTGTGGTTTTTTAATCGTATTTGTATATTGGTTATTAGATTCTGCAGTTGTTTGTTTTACATGATTGAATATTAATGTCTATTTTTTATATTATAATTTCCTTTTTATATTTTAAGGATTCAGAACATAATTCGTTCTCATGTTGGTGTGTTAAAGGGGTAAAATTGTCTATACAAGTTCGTACTCTGTCCTTTGTCTTGGTAGTTAGTTGGATATATGTACTTGCAAAGCACTCATTACAACCACAAGACGAAGCATGTTTGGTAATATTAATTATTTGTTCAGAAGTATTTGATCTAGCTTTAGAAATTTTTGATATTGTAATTCTATTGGTCCTTTTCTGTAGATAAGGATTGTTGGTTTGAGGGGTTATTTGTTTTGTTGTTGTTAATGGAATATTTGGGTCTTGTGGATGGTTGGGGAGTGATAGTTACATTTTGGTTTGGTTTAATGGTATGTTTTCATTAGCATTATGTGATGGGAACTGTAAAGAGTGATTAATTGATTCTTTATTGTCCAGATGTTGGCTGTTTGATTGGGATTGAGGGTAATTATGTATTTCCACTTGTGATAAGGTTACTACAATATCTTTTTTAAAATGTTCTCCTGGTGTAGTTGGGGTATCTTTGGATTGATTGTAATTTTCAATATTCACTTTTTTCCCCCTTAGGTGGGGTTCGTTGTAGTATTCTTTTCTTTTTGTCAGTTCGATTATTATTATTATTTGATTCCTCTTCCATTGGAAGTTCTTTTCCATGGATATCTGAATTTTCTGTTATTAGTGGTACTGGTGGATATATCAACATGCTTGTTTTGAGGTTCAGCATTATTGATATGAGAATTAGTTTGTACCTTTATATTATCTTGTTGTTTGTATTAATGTGATCGACACTTAGATTTCTCGTTACATTTGCGAAAGAGTGGCTTTTGGATGGATTACTGCCTCCTCTTACTTCTAGCTCGAGTCTAGCTTCTTTGACTGACATTCCTGTTCTATTCATCAACAACTGGAGCTCTGTGTTGTATTGATAAAAGGAGCATTCCTTAGATTTCGCATGATGGGATTGTCCACAGTTAATACATTTTGGAGATTTACATTTCCAATTTGTAATATGGGTGTCTGATGCACACACTCCGCATACTGCTTTATTGTGGCATTTTTTGTGTGTGTGCCCATACTTTGAACATGGAGTTTGTTTGTATGGTGCAAGGAACCAGTGGTTATTCAGCAACGGGACCAATGGCTTTACGTGACTTCCGAACCACGTCGAGAGTGAGCTTCTATGCACTGAAGTGGTTTTGGTATAAATGGACGCACTTCTTATTTTGTCCAAGAATTTTGATATTGAGTGGGAGATCTTGGCCTTTAAATTTTATTTTTGCAATATTATTTAGTATATTTTTATCTTTCCTACTTGGAATTGAATAGATTTCTAAATCATGTATATTATTGTATCTTAACTTGAGGGAGTCAAGAATCAATTGTTTTGAGGGTAGCCCTTCTTCTTCAGTGTTGGGTAAAACAACTGTGTCCTGTATATAATTTAATTTTCATGACTTGTTATTGTTATTTGTGTGCCATTTATTTCTTTGTATTTAAAAAGGTGTTGGACTTTTCGTGGTTACCTGAAGTAACCATTCCTTTTCTTTAATAAATCAGCATTCCATTTCTTGTGTTGGACATATATTCAATAATTTGTTTTCTAGTATTGCTGTTGATATTTTATTTTCAGCTTTAAGTACTAGAAATCTTCACCAATTAACTGGTCGAAAAAGATGATCAAAATGCACCAGTGTTGGATTAAGACGGTGATTTCTATTTCGCTTTGGACCTTCCCTTATGTGGGTTATCTGTGCATCAGATTTGTTTCCTTTCTCTGGTACTATGGTTCCATTGTTTTTATGTTTGTATCTTCAGATTGATTTTTACTTTTTTGTGTAATTTCTATGGGCCCTGCTGGGAGTTTAGGATCATATAATTTATTTGGAACTTGATGTTCCTTTGCTACATTATTATTTTGAACTGACTGAGACATTCAAGGATACATTTCCAGTGGTCATCAACTGTGCCGAATTTTGTCCATCAAGGGGCCCAGAGGTACTAACTTTATACGTATTTATCATGAAAAATTAGTCGAAAAAAGAGAAAAATATATAATAATACATTTTGAAAAGATATCATTGGCTTTTTGCGAAGTTAAATCTTCCACCAATGCACAAGTGAGAAATGACTCCCAAATGTCTGCATCCCTACCCTAACCCAAAAGATGGTGGCATAACATGATTAGTATGGCCCAAGTGTAGGCAATACCCACTTGGTAGGACTAAGAGTATTACGAAATACAATAATTCCCATCCTAACCACGTCATGGGCAAACCGGACAGAATGCCGAGAGTTCCATCCCTAGAACCAGGCCCCCCTGGAATCCGTGGTCCAGCTCCACAAAATAGTTCCGTCTGGAAAACCAGGTGCAAACATTGTTGGGTAGATGATGGATCTACCATATTTCCCACTATTTAGCTTCAGATTTAACTCCAATCCAAGTTATATGTTTTCTTATTTAATGGATAATGAAAATTTTGACAAAAGTGGAAAAATCTACAGATTTTATTCCAAAACTATATAATGTCATATGGGACTCTTGGGTTTGAACCTGGAAAGAAATTCCTGAGGTTCGAGAGCCCCCTCTCCACGCAAAGGTGGTCCCATAATGAGGGGCAGCACAGCCTAGCCTTGAGTATCTGGAGTTGGGGTGAGTACATGTGTTTGTGTTTCGTGTTCTGTGTCTAGGCAAGTCAATTGTCCTGCGTGTATTCCGTAGCGTGACGAGGAAAGTGTGGCTGAGAGTGAGTTAGGCAGCCGGATTGGTTAAATTTATATGGGGTGTCTTGCCCGCTTGTTTTTTTAGCTTGTGATCGCACCACCGTAGTTATGTTATAAACGATGTTATGTAGAATAGAACTGATGTATTTTTTTGTAATAACTTTATTTGCTATAGATCAAAGATTGGCAAGGAAATATCCTGTTAAATATAAACCAATTTGTAACTGAAGCTGTTCTAGCTGCTAATGACTGTTATCGTGCATTGGCACCAAGGATAAAACACCCGTAAACTTATGCCATCAAACACAACCGTAGATAAAATCGAGAGAAAATAATGTTAATCAAAACTAATGGGCTTGAGACAACCAATTTTACTGTTGTTTTCACGCCAATAAAAGATAAATAACATAAAACTCATATTACGATGAAATCAAGAGAAAATAGCGAATGGAATCACGTCTTTTTTTTTTTTTTTTTTTTTTACGCAATAAACATGCACCCAACGCAATCTGTTAATGAAAGAAATAACTTTGTTCACAACGAGACTTATTCAAGCTATATTTAGACTTAAAAATTCATCGTATAACAAAAAATGACGTTGTCTCATATAAGTAAAGTATCTAGATATCCGTTTATGCTAACTAGAAGCAAGAAAATTTGCACAGAACCGAGTTGAATACGCCGAAATAAACTCATATTCACCATCAGCTGATTTCCAAACTAAAACGTTGACCGCTATGTTATTTCATAACACAGTAATAGGAAAATATGTATACATACAATATTATTGTATACAGTGAAGTAACGTATAACTTTTTAAGAGATCCGTGGAAAAGATGCATATTTGTTACGTAGCCATCAGCAGCTTGACATTGCTCAGTTATGCTGATATCGCAACGAAGCTAACTAGTTTTGTCCATTTTTTTTGCTTTATTAATAAATAAACAAAATCTTTTGCTTTATTAATAAATAAACAAAGTTTTTCCCTTTATTAACCCTTAAACGTCGACTGGACGTATTATATGTCGACTAAAATTGTCTGTCGGGTGCTTAAATAAATACCGTGCTCTGTCTTTGTTTATCGACAGCCGACTCATTATTCAGTTTTCCTGCTTACTGTTTACAAGTAATCTGATATTTTCTTTTCATCTAAATATCAGCTTTGCAATATAGTGCTATAAAGTAAACAATTTACACCTCATCCAAGGCCTGTTGCTCCACACCATAGTCAATTTTCTTTTTCTTCTCTTCCTTGCTTTCCCCCTTTTATGCATTTATATTTGTATCTGTAGGGTATACAAACAGTAGATATTTTTGTAATACCTTTATTAAGGAAAATACTTTCATACTTGGTAAGACAATGACTTAGCACCTCAAGAGATTAAGGCACACTTTACATATTTGGCATGCTGTATATACAAAGTGTATTTATTGCTTAGTATGCCTTTCTACAAAATATGTACATTACCTACTGGATTCATAACATCATCTCAAAGAATGTTTCTTCAGTAAAATGTTTTGATAAAAGTCCCCAATATCTCCACGTTCTAAGGTTTCCAGTTATATGAATTTTCTATTGTAATTTATCAGTTCCTAAAGTTTCTAATTCTAATAGGACTGTGGAGATCATGATTTTCAATAAGCCTTTAACTTCCCTTTCCTGGTTACTCTTGGAAAATCTAAACAGCAGCCCCAGCTTATGAGACAGTCTAGAGGTTAGAGGAGCATAACCTATACTACATGCCACATGGAGTTCTTTACCCAACTTGAGTAGAAAAGGCAGTCTAGGTTAAGTGAAGGTGACTCCTTAATGGCCACTAACTTGATGCTACAAAACTCAATTCTTAACTGCATCATTACCGCTAACTGCAATTTTGTGGATATGACACTTGACAATACCAGAAATTTACAGAAATATAAATTTACACTAGTAGTATGCAAACATACCTGTGCTGTAGTTTACTCATGGTTATTATAAAAAAAATAATTGGCTCCACTAATACCACTAAATTTTTTTTATATAAAAATACAAAACCTAATGTCCAAAAATTCCTTATAAAATCATAAACCTGAAAAATTACAAAAAATCAACCTACAGTAAATTTGTCCTAAAATATTCTGCATTACATTAAGGTACATACACAATTTTCTTAGTGGCTTAATAATAATGACTAAGTTTATTGTACATACATAAGTAAATGAAAATTAGCAACTATGTGAACACTACTTAGTTTGTTTATGGTTTACAAAACTGCTGGTTAATGCAATAAATCATCAAAAACAGACTCGCATTAAATTAACCATTTATCATCCAGCTTTATAAATAATGGTGACAAACAAACCGCTCTGAAACAGGTACACACACCATCTCTTATCCCTAATCAAAAACCCCCAAAAAATCAAAATGCGTGGTTTCTTGAAAGATGTCTCTAGAAAAAATACAATCTCAATCAATTTTATTTTCACTATTACTATAAAAAACATTCCATGCCAGTTGAAATGAAGAACAATCAACATGTTTGCTTCTAGGGTTCTGCTTTCAAATTTAACTTTGGTCAATTTCTCTCAGCTTTTATTAAGAGAGAAAAAGGTATGATTGTTTTATCATTTCTGATATGCCCTGCAATATTAGGTGTGCCATGCTTAATATCATGAATTGGAAGGAAAACTATTCAATTATATCAGATTCACAGTCCTACTACCTGTGGGTACATAGTGCACTGTGAATGGCTCCTTGTGGTTTATTTGTAGCAAGCTTTCATTTTTTCAGCTACCTTATTTTCACCCTTTTACCTTTCATCCCTCCCCTTAGCTCTCTTTCCACCATTCTGGCTAAATTCTTTTATATTATCATCCCTTATTCAACTCTTTAGAACCCAATGGTTCCACTGACATAAAAATACCATTAACCATATGCATTTTGACCTAATTTTGGGATAAACTTGAAGAGTGCAGGGAATAGTTTAGCTCCATTCTCATTCCATTAGGGTCTATCAAAAATAACTACTATTAGTAAAGTATTACAAAAAATTTAGTTTTCTAAATGCAACAGCTTATATTAACCATTAATGGATGGGCATGCTCATTCGATGATCTACAACAGGTTTTGAGCAATGGATGGGCTAACTCATATGAGTAATAATATTATGCGCCATACAATTTTGATGAATTTACCAGGAAAGATATTAATTTCACTTCAATGGTCCATAAATAACTTATGGCAACTGTGGTAGCTCAGCACAGGACCAGTGTTGCCATTTTAGCGTGAAAAATGCCACATCTAGAGCGTTTTGGAAAATTCTGCAGATGTTTTTCAAATCTGATGAAGTTACGCTTTTTAGCTACATCTAACGAGAAATCTGGCGTGTTTCTGGTTATTTAATAATAGTAATAACCCAAAACAGAAAAAATAAGCAAAAATACTTTGAATGATTTGGTATCTGAAACTTGTCATCTGCTGCATGAATACTCTCTCTCTCTCTCTCTCTCTCTCTCTCTCTCTCTCTCTCTCTCTCTCTCTCTCTCTCTCTCTCACTGAGGGACCTGGGGCAATCCGAACAAGATGTAAGGTCTCTCTCTCTCTCTCTCTCTCTCTCTCTCTCTCTCTCTCTCTCTCTCTCTCATACATAATTCGACTCGTTGGATGTCAATTGAGGGAGTCATTTCAAGAATAATGCAACAATGGATAGAGTTGAAAGCTACCGTAATTTTGAAGTAACTATGTAAAGTTAGTGAAAAGTGCTATACCACAGATATGCTTCATTCAATGTATTGTTACCAAAGAAATCATCTACATTTATTGTTTTTGAAGTCCGTCCTTGGAGAAGTGCACAACTAAAATTTTGTATGACTTTCTCAATTTCATCAGTTCATTATGCTCAAAAATTCTTATAGTACCGGGAAGGAAGATTACTTCTGACCTTGTGACTGAAAATCACCTAGACCCAAATCCATACTTAGGATATGAGTTTCAGACTGAAATGACTAAATCCAAATTAACAGAGGAGAAAATAAACCTTAACCTTAAAAGTCAATGCATTAAGTTTGTTGTTGAACTTATCAAACAACTGCGACAGCGTTTGCCAGAAAATGTATCTGTATTAAGTAAAGTGTCTTTAAGTGTGAGTGAGTGTGTTTAAATCCCATGAAACAGGACATCATTGATTTTGCTGAGCTTTATTGAAGAACCAGCAGCTATAACTAACACTGATTTTCAGTGGAGGAGATTACACCACATTAAATGGTCTGAGACAAATAATTCTTTACATTTTTGGTCTGAAGTCTCAAGTTACAGAGACTCATTTGGGGAAAATCCTCTTGGAGAACTTGCCAAATTATTTGTGCCATTGCTGTCCTTACCTAATTCTAATGCAGAGGTGGTAAGGACATTTAGTCAAATGAACATTATCAAATCAAAGACCCCTAATAGGATGAATCTGAAGACTTTATATTATCTACTCGTTATGTCCTGAAACAAAAAGGAAAATGTTGCTATGATTATAAATTGCCAAAAGAAGTTGTTGATACTATTAAGGCTTCAGCTAAATACAAGACTCAAGACGAACCTGGAACTCCTCAAAGCTCGGAAGCATTCTATAATAAACTTTGAAGTGGAGGATGATCTGGATATCCAAAACTTTTATTATTGGATTTTTGAAATCCAAGTAGGTAAACTAGTATATTCCTTATTTTACTTATTAGTACTTAATATCTGTTTTCATTGTTTAATTTTGTTTAATTTTTTCTACTGAATCTCCATGGAACACAGGAATTATGGTAAAGTCATTTTGGTATTTGAAAGTAATCATAGTCCTTTTTTTAGCTCTATATGGGAATTATTTAGTGTTTCTGGCGCAGTTTGGAGCCCTCTAGCGCTTTTTAAAAATAGGAAATGGCAACACTGCACAGGACAGAGAGATCAGTGTGCCTTGAGACTTGATGGGGAATGTACTGCCCCTCTCTATTCCATGACGTTTTTTTATTTATTTGCTCATAAATATACCAAGGATTGCTGTTGGTTTTAGTTCTTATCTTTTATGACATGTCAGCTATGGCTTTAAAGTTTAAAGAAATATTAGAAAAAACATGTATACCTCACAAAAAGTTACTAAATCTGCCCATCTCAGTAAATCTTTAGATATTTTACAATAAATATACTAGTAAGAATTTGTTACTGATTTTTGTTCTTTGCTGTTATGATGGGTATTGTGTGAGCTGTAATTATAATTTTATAAAATAAAAGAAATTAGTAGAAATAATAAGTATAAGTTTGTAAAATTAGTATCTATTTACAAGTGCCTTGTAAACATTTTTAGAATTTTCTGTTTTTACACCAAGTGCATTTGCATATCTTCCTCTTTCCATTGGTGATATCTTTTCTTATATTGGCTAACCTTAAAGTCTGCCCGGCCTGGGGATTTGCTTAACCCTCTTACGCCGAAGGGGTATAATAAAAATTGTCTTCCGTATGCCGAGGCGGTCTCGGAGTGAGCGCCGAAGCGGAAAAAATATTTTTTTCAAAAATCACAGCGCGCTTAGTTTTCGAGATTAAGAGTTCATTTTTGGCTCCTTTTTTTGTCATTGCCTGAAGTTTAGTATGCAACCATCAGAAATGAAAAAAAAATATCATTATCATATATAAATAATGCAATATATGATAGCGCAAAAACAAAATTTCATATATAATTGTATTCAAATCGCGCTGTGAGCAAAACAGTTAAAGCTAATGAGTTTTTTTTCTTCGCTGTATTGTACACTAAATTGTGATCATTTTGGTATATAATACATTGTAAAATTATCAAAGCAACACAGAGAAAATATTATCACAAAATGATGCATGAATTCGTAACGCCCTGACGTAAAAAAATGTTTTTTTCAGAAATTCACCATAAATCTAAATATTGTTCTAGAGACTGAATATTACTATACTGTAAGAGTTTTAGCTTACAATTGCAGTTTTCGACCATTTCGGATGAGTTAAATTTGACTGAAAGTCGAATTTTTTTTAATATATTTTTTTATATGCAAATATTTTGAAAATGAGAAAAGCTACAACCTTCAATTATTTTTTGTTGTATTGTACATGAAATTGCGCATATTTTCATACATAAAACTCTATGAAACACCTAATATGGAACGGAGCAAATATAACGAGAATGCAACGTACGCATTTCGGAGATTTGCGGCGGAGAATCCGCGCGCGGAGGGAAGGAAAGTTTTTTTTTTAAATTCACCATAAATCTAAATATTGTTCTAGAGACTTCGAATTTGTTTCAAAATGAAGATAAATGACTGAATATTACTAGACTGTAAGAGTTTTAGCTTACAATTGTGTTTTTCGACTATTTCGGTAGAGTCAAAGTTGACCGAACGTGGTTTTTTTTCTATTTATCATGATTTATATGGAAATATTTCGAAAATGAGAAAAGCTACAACCTTCAATCATTTATTGCTGTATTCTACATGAAATTGTGCACATTTTCATATATAAAACTTAATGTAACGGCTAATTTAAAATGGTGCAAACATTACAACAATCGCACGAAAAAATTTCAGATTTTTTCCGGAAGAGTTACCGGGCGGACGTAAGGAAAATGTTTTTTTTTCATAAATTCACCATAAATCAAAATATTGTGCTAGAGACTTCCAATTTATTGCAAAATGAAGGTAAATGATTGAGTATTACTAGAATATAAAAGTTTTAGCTTACAATTGCGTTTTTCTACCATTTCGGTAGAGTCAAAGTTGACGGAAGGTTGAAATTTTGACACTTATTGTTATTTATATGAAAATATTTCAAGTTTTTAGTTGTATTGTGCATGAAATTGCACACATTTCCATATATAAAACTTTATGTAACAGCAAATTTAAAAAGGTGCAAACATTACGACAATCGCACAAAAAAATTTATCGGAAGAGTTACCGCGCGGACGTAAGGAAAAAGTTTTTTTCATAAATTCACCATAAATATGATATTGTTAAACTACAATAAAGTTTTGTACATACTTACCTGGCAGATATATACTTAGCTATAGTCTCCGACGTTCCCGACAGAATTTCAAATCTCGCGGCACACGCGACAGGTAGGTCAGGTGGTCTACCTTACCCGCCGCTGGGTGGCGGATGTACGAACCACTCCCGTAAGCTTGTCAGATTTTTCTCTTCCACCTGTCTCCTGAGGGGAGGCTGGGTGGGCCATTAATCGTATATATCTGCCAGGTAAGTATGTACAAAACTTTATTGTAGTTTAACAATATCATTTTTATACATGAACTTCCCTGACAGATATATACTTAGCTGATTGGCACCCTTGGTGGAGGGTAAGAGACAGCTCAATAATACAGGTAAGACGGGAAACAACTAATGTTGTAGGATATAAAAACCTTGGTTCTCACCTTTTCAGGATGAAGACTTCATAGATACTATCTCTGAGTCTGCATTGCCTGGAGAGCTACAGCTAGGACGTGACCTGATGCTGAAAGACTCTCGGATCTACCACTGGGATATGTGATCCCCTATTGTGGTAGAATCCAAGTCGGATGCTGTTAGAGGGACCTTGTCCGCTTACCTAACAGATCCTTACCACTACCTCTGCAAGGAGCCAAAACCCACCAGACCACCTAACCAAAATACAAAGGGTTAATATTACGACAAAAAGAGGTGCCTCCTGCAACCTCTTTCAGACAACCAAAAACAACAATATAAAATATAGGGTAACATATAAAAAATTTACACAGGATAAGTTTCAGCTCCCTGCCCCAGCACCGAATCCGCCGATACGAAAGGACCCAAGGCGAAGCATTTATCATATGTGATTTTTACATCACGTAGGTAGTGGTTTGCGAAAACCGATTGGCATCTCCAAAAAGTCGCCTCCATCAAGTTCCGCCCCAGACATATTTTTTCTGAATGCAAGCGAAGTTGCGATGGCTCTCACCTCGTGAGCTTTCACTTTCAGTAGTCTAAATGATCTTCCTTACAGGCAACATGTGCCTCTGTAATAAGGCTTCTCAGAAAAAAGGAAAGAGCATTCTTCGACATGGGCCGAGTGGGGTCCTTTACGGAGCACCAAAGCACATCTTGATTAGCCTTAAGTTGTTCCTTCCTCTTAAGGAAATACTTCATAATTCTCATAGGGCAAAGAGTTCTTTCAGGCTCTTCCCTACTAGAAAAGATAAACTACGAACTTCAAAGCTCCTGGGCCAAGGGCGTGATGGGTTTTCCATTCTTTGCCAGGAAACTTGGAAGAAATGAACACACCATAGAATCTTCCTTAAACCCTACATTGCCCTCAATAGCTTGGAGCTCACTCACTCTTAGCTGTAGCTAGGGCCAAAAGGAAGATAGCCTCTTCGTCAAATCCTTGAAAGAGGCTAAGCCAGGAGGTTCGAATCTAGACGATCCAAGGAATTGTAGGACTACGTCTAGATTCCAGTTCGGGTACCTACATGAGGACGCTTAATGGTTTCAAATGATCTAATAGATCATGCAGGTCCTTATCATCGGATATATTTAAGCCTCTATGCCGAAAATATAAACCGCCGCCAACATACTGCGGTATCCCTTAATAGTTGACACAACCAGATGACATTCTTCTTTGAGAAAATAAGGAAATCCGCAATTTGGGTCACAGACGGTACTGGAAGAGGAAATGTTCTTCTCTCGCACCAACGTCTGAAGACATCCCACTTTGACTGGTATACACGCAAGGTGGAAGGTCTCCTCGCTCTTGCGATTGCTTTAGCAGCTGTTGCTGAAAAGCCTTTCGCTCTGACCAAACTTTGTTTGGACAGTCTGAAACCAGTCAGACTGAGAGCGAGGAGGGGGAGGAGATTTTTGTGGTACCTTGTCGAAGTGGGGTTGTCTGAGTAGATCGCTCCTTAGCGGGAGCGATCTTGGAAGGTCCACCAACCATTCCAGTACTTCTGTGAACCATTCTTGGGCCGGCCAAAAGGGAGCGATTAAGGTCATTCTCGTTGAATCGGACTCTACGAACTTCTTGATGGTTAGCCCCAGGATCTTGAAGGGGGGAAACGCGTAGACGTCGAGTCCGTTCCAGTCTAGAAGAAGAGCATCTATTGCTACTGCCTCTGGATCTGATATCGGAGAGCAGTAAGGATCCAGCCTCTTGTTCTTTGACGTGGCAAAGGGGTCTATGTGTGGCCTGCCCCATAACTTCCACAGGCTCTGGCATACATCCAGATGAAGGGTCCACTCTGTGGGAAGGACCTGATCTTTCCTGCTGAGGAGATCTGCTCTTACATTCCTTTCTCCCTGCACGAACCTGGTGAGAAGCTTGATTCCTCTTTCTTCTGCCCACAGAAGAAGGTCTCTTGCTGTCTCGTACAGGGAGAAGGAATGCGTCCCCCCTGTTTCCTGATGTATGCCAGAGCTGTAGTGTTGTCCGCGTTGACCTGCACTACCGATCTTCTGACTTTGGGCTCGAAAGCCTTCAGAGCCAACCACACAGCCATCAACTCCTTTCTGTTGATGTGCCAGGCTACCTGGTCCCCCACCCAGGTACCTGGACACTTCGCTGGTTCCCAGAGTTGCACCCCACCCCATGTCCGCCGCGTCGGAGAACAACACCAGGTTGGGGTCTGTGATTGAAGAGACAGTCCCTTTGCAAAGAGGTTGGGATCTGTCCACCATAAGAGATGTTTCTTGATGTCCTGGGATAACGACAGGGAGAACGTCAAATCCTAGAACGACGACTCCAATTCCGATGAAGAAAGAATTGGAGTGGTCTCAGGTGCAACCTTCCTAGGGAAACGAATTGCTCCAGAGAGGAGAGGCGTCCCCAGCAGACTCATCCACTCCCTCACTGTGCATACTTCTTTCCCTAAGAAGGTTGTTACTCTCTCGATCCTCGGGCCTATCCTTTCCTGCGAGGGAAAGCCCGAAAACTCAGAGAGTTCATCTGTATCCCGAGATACACACATCTTGCTCGGGAATTAGTGATGACTTCTTGAAATTGACGAGAAGTCCCAAAGCCTTCGTCAATTCTAAAGTTACTTGTAAGTCCTTCAAACAACGATCTTCTGAATTGGCCCTTATTAGCCAATCGTCGAGGTACATGGATATCCTCACCCCTTTCAAATGAAGCCATTGAGGCACATTCCTCAAAATCCCCGTGAACACTTGGAGGGTCCGTCGAGAGGCCGAAACACAGAGCCCCTGCTGAACTGAAAAATTTTCCCCCCCATCATGAATCTGAGAAACTTCCTCGAGGAAGGATGGATCGGTACGTGGAAGTAAGCGTCCTGTAAATCCAAGGAAACCATCCAGTCCCCTGGACGAAGTGCTGCCAGCACTGATGAAGGCGTTTCCATCGTGAACTTCTTCTTTTCTACGAAGAAGTTCAGGGCGCTTACATCCAACACCGGTCTCCATCCCCCTGAGGACTTCGGAACTAGGAAAAGGCGGTTGTAGAAGCCCGATGAATGATGGTCCCTGTCACTAGTTCGATAGCCCCCTTCTCCAGCATCTGATCTACTGCTAGATGGAGAGCTTGATTCATGATGGGGTCTCTGTACCTGGCCGTCAGTTCCCTTGGGATGGCCGTCAAGGGAGGTCTTTCGACGAAAGGGATGAGGTAACCTCTCCTCAAAATAGAAAGGGTCCAAGGATCCGCCCCTTTTTGGGCCCAGACTTCTGCAAACTCTAAGAGTCTGGCGCCCACCGTTGATTGAAGGACTTGCAAGTTATTTGGGGGCTTTAACAGACTTGGCGAAAGTCTTACCCCTTCTTGAAGGTCTACGACCTCTAAACGTAGAGGTTCTTGATGAAGATGCCCCTCGAAAGGGTTCTCGAACACTTGCCTTTTCCTTCTTAGCCTTGGTAGGGAAGGAAGGGCGAGGTTTTCTTGCCGACTGTGCCAAAGGTCCTGGGTGGCTTTGGCCGAAGTGACCTCGAAATGTCCTGCACTCGATGTTTCGGGAACAACTGAGTAGACAGAGGAGCAAACCAGCAAAGAAGACCTCTGAGCATGGGAGACCGACTTCGTTAAGAAGGAACAATAAACCGACCTCTTCTTCACGATCCCGGCCCCATAAAGGGAGGCGATTTCACTCGCTCCGTCTCTTACCGACTTGTCCATACAAGACAAAACACACATAAGATCTTCTGGCGAAATTGACTCTGGCACTTCAATTTTCTTGGCTAGGACTCCCAACGACCAATCAAGGAAGTTAAATACTTCTAGCACTCTAAACATACCTTTGAGCAAATGATCCAATTCATTCATTGCCCAAGTCGTCCTTAGCAGAGTTAAGGGCAGTTCTCCTTGTCGAATCTACCAGTGCCGAAAAATCCGAATCAGCCGAAGACGGTAGACCCAATCCTAAGGGCTCTCCTGTTTCGTACCAGAAACCAGCGCGTCCTGATAACTTCGAAGGAGGAAAAGCGAACATCGTTTTCCCCGCTTCTTCTTTGGAAGCCATCCAGGAACCAAAACTCCTCAGTGCCTTCTTCATAGAAAGAGTTGGCTTCATCCTCACACAAGAAGAACTCTTCGCTGTCTTCGCCGTTGAAAAAAGTGAGTGAGGAGAAGGAGGAGCCGTAGGCGTAAGGGAATCCCCAAAAACTTGTAAAAGTAGCTCTGTAAGCTTCTTGTAAGAAGAGACAGCAGCAGAAGTGTTCGGTTCCTCATCCGAACCACCTTCTATGGACGTCTTCTCGAGGCGAGCGCGGAAGATCCTTATGTGACGAAGGGATCCTAGCAGGAGTTGAGCGAGAGGTTGGAGAAGAGTTCACATCCACTGGAGAACGATGAGAAGATCTGGGAAGTCTACGATGAGACTCCCTCTTCGAGGTATACGGAATCTCAGCCGAAGGAGAGGTAGGGCTCCTACTCCGAGAATCCTCGGAAACATCCACAGGGCGCTACGAGGAGGCGAGCGCCTACTATACTCTATGCGCCTATCCTGAGGCGAGCGGCTGCCAGGAGAAGAGCGCCTATCGAGAGCAGAGCGCTTGCGCGGCTCTCCATACCTGTCCAGTTGCGTACGATCAACGGAAGTCCGACTGGAAGGCGAAATGCGCCTACTAAGAGAAGGCTGCTTGCGAGACTCTTGACGTCTAACAAGAGGGTAACATTCAGGAGAAGGGCGCTTCAAAACTAACGAGCGCCTACTTGGAGAAGGGCGCTTCCGGGATTCCTGGTGCCTACCAAGAGACAAACGGTCAGGAGAAGTGCGCTTAGAAGCAGGAGATCGCCTAACACGGAAGAAGGGCGCTTGAAAGACTCTTGTTTGTTCTCGGCCCCCACTAGGAGAATAAATCAGGAGTATGACGCCTTAAAAGAGACGAGCGCCTACTAGGAGATCTATGTGCAGTAGGCTCTTGGCGCCTACCTTGCGGGGAGCGGCTAACAGTAGGCCGTCTATCATGCACACGACTCCTACCAGACTCTAGATGCCTGTCAGGAGAGAAGTCACGATCCGACACTCGAGGAGAGTGACATCTGGAAGAAGAACGCCTACTTGTATAAGGGCGCCTTCTAGAATCTTGAGGCTGCTGAGGAGAAGTTTCACGCGAGGGAGTTGAAGAAATCGCGTGATGAGCAGGTGCAGTGCGCTTACCGGAAGCGGGAATCCAATCTGGAGAAAAAACTTCTTTTGTCATATAGACGTCCTACCGATGTTTGGCGTCTTGAAATCGAAAGAGAGCCAGGCGAGCGAGGGCGCTCACGCGAGCGAGGGCGGGGCGCTCACTCGAGCGAGGGCGCTCACGCGAGGGCCCCACCTTCATACGAAACCTCCCCATATGAAGGAGAACGATCCTCTGAAGAGCGGCGCCTAGATCTCTTGATCGGAAGAGAAACATCCTTCTTCCTACGTGATCTAACTGCTAGAGAGTCTGCTAGCGCCGTGATCTGAGCTTGAAGTCCCGCGAGTACTCTCGTAGGAGAATCTTCTTGTTCTTCCTCGGAAGCAGGCGCCGAGCGCGGAGCGCGAGAAGAAGAACGATCACAGGATTTCTTTTGGGTTTCTTCGCCTCCACCGAACGATTCTTCCGGGAAAACCTCCGGACTAGAAAGCCAAAGGACTGCAGGGAGCCCTTCCAAGCCCTCTTCAACGGGCGCGACGCATCCGGGGAGTTCCAACCTCTCTTCGAAGAGGGAGACGACGAAGAGGAGAAGCATTGGCGTAGGAGCTCCTTCTTGTAGCGATCCGAGGCAGCCTGGGAGCGTACTTCAGGATCTGCCGAGGGGGACGCCTGACCGGCTCTCCCTAGCCCTCCTGCGGCTTTCCGACTTTCCTACTCCACTGGAACTGGGAGTCTGGAAGAGGTCTAGGCCTAGAGGCACTAAGGAGCCGGTCAGACGCACCCTCCACAACACTGGGGACACTGCACTGATCACTAACACTCTCCTTACCTTCCAACTGACGAATCTTCTGATCCATAGAACGATTCTTGGCTTTCAGAGCTGCCGCCTCCGAAGGCGAATCTTCGGCTTCGGTGCGGGGAGCCGGGGCTGCAACTTGGGAAGAAGGTTCTAATTCTACGTTAGTACTATTAGGATCCACATCCAACTCACTCATTCTAGATCTGCTAGAAACTTCTAGAGGAAGCCTTACGCACTCTATCACGTTCAACTTCCTAACATAAGAAGAGAGAGCCTTATATTCTTCTTCATTCAATCCCTTACATTCATTACAAGGGTTAGCAAAAGCACATTCATTCCCCCTGCATTTCATGCAAACCGTGTGGGGGCCTACCGAAGCTTTCGGCAACCTCACCTTACATCCTTCATTCACGCAAACCCTAAACAAAACCGAAGTTTTAACTACCGATTCTAGATCAGACATCGTTTAAAGAAAATCAAACTCAAAATCAAACCGGTCCACAATCAGCGTATGCCAAGCCAAACAAAGCGAATACGTCACCAAAAGAAGTCCAAATTAACTCCAGGCAAGCGAGATCGAAAAACTATCGAGAGGAACCGACAACAGTTGTTATCGTTCCCGCGACAGAGAAAAATCTGACAAGCTTACGGGAGTGGTTCGTACATCCGCCACCCAGCGGCGGGTAAGGTAGACCACCTGACCTACCTGTCGCGTGTGCCGCGAGATTTGAAATTCTGTCGGGAACGTCGGAGACTATAGCTAAGTATATATCTGTCAGGGAAGTTCATGTACAAAACGAAATATTGTGCTAGAGACTTCCAATTTGTTGCAAAATGAAGGTAAATGATTGAATATTACTATAATATAAGAGCTCTCTAGCTTACAATTGCATTTTTTTTAAAACCATTTTGGTATAGAGTCAAAGTTGATTCGAAGGTTGAAATTTTGGCACTTATCGTTATTTATATGAAAACTATTTTCAAAAACTGATAAAAGCTACAATCATGAGTATTTTTTTGTTGTATTCTACATGAAATTGCGCACATTTTCATATATAATAATCTATGTAACGGCTAATTTAAAATGGTGCAAAAAGTATGTCAAAGTGACGACATAATTTCTGAGATGTGTCACTGATACTTTTTAGTGCGATAAGAAAGAAATTTGCGCTTGCGCACCTGCGAGACGATTGTAAAAAAAACAACGCCTTGATCCGTGAGCTCCCAGCATCCCCCAAGGCGCGTGATTCAAAAGTTTTCGGCTGGTAGGCCTATAAGTATTTTTCCGCGAATTTTTAAAAAAACTTTTTTATGTCGACGTTTAATACGTCCAATCGGCACCCGGGAGACAATTTATGTCGACGTTTAATACGTCCAATCGGCACCCGGGAGACAATTTATCTCGACTTTTAATACGTACAATCGGCGTAAGAGGGTTAATATATATTCATCTGTCCCTTAAGGGATAATCCTGTCCGAAATAAAAAACTGATAAAAAATCTTAGCCAATATTTTACATAAGTATTTAAATTCAATAACTGAAATAATTAGCTGTACCTTAAATATATCAGGAAATTTATAGTATTTTTATGGTGGAAAATAATATATAAATCTCCATGGTATTTTCTCAATAAATTTCATTTACAAAAAGTAAAGAAATTCCTGTTCACAACTAAATAGTAGAATATGTAAGTCTGACTATAAAATTCCGTTTTACATTTTCAGAGGATACAAATGTAATACAATTGACTTCAAAATGACATGAAACCAGTATTCTATCATTAAAAGTGTACAACAAGCAATTAAACATTTTTTTGCAAATATCAGCTGTAAGCCAGAACAGTGGTATTTTACCAAAGACGAGGTTGGACCCCTAGTGAAAAAGATCAAAGGATTAAGAACAAAATCCTCTGGATGATCATGTTAAACTAGTTTATGGTAATATTAACCATGAAATCAGTATTATTCTGTGAATGTGGAAGTTGCTGGGGGTTTGCTTTGTTTTAAAAGGCCACTTTTTAAAATCATATTCTGCAAGTTCATAAGTACCAATTATATTTTGAGATGAAGACTTAAAAAAAAAAAGGATATCTACATACATAATAAAACAAAGGGATATAAAGAGGAAATCTAATAAAAAAAAATATGACATGGTTGATTGCTCTTTCTGTCCTGAAAATGACAGCCAGCTACAAATTGGCAGCAATACTGTACTTATGAAAATGTTGTGTGATTGTACAAGCAAAGGTGACATGGAAGTAATAATACTGTTAAGGTGAGATCTGCTTTGGGGACCAAGTAAGAACATTGTCTACAGCATAAATGTTGGTATATTGTGAAAAAAGAAATAAGGTAAAATCCTTAAGCTTTACAAGAACTATTATCCTCATCAAGAGAGAGAATGAAACTTGATCAAAATTTCTATGTGGACAGATTATTCATGAAATGTTCCTTTATTTCTCTGAATACTTAGACCACTCTGGCTTGTTACAGATATGCTGCCCATCTGCTGTTCAATGGGGTGTGTGTGTGTGTGTGTTAATCTTGAGTGTGGGTCACAATCTCTATTCCTCCTAAAACTTAAAGATTTTAAGCATATAATTAACAATATAGTACAAACATTAACAAACAAAAAAGATCTCACTTTTTCTTCATCTTTTAAACAACATAATTGTTAAGTGTATAAGGAATGAATCCTTATACACTATTAATAAGGGTTAAATATTTACTGGAAATACAGCAAGGAGGAAGTTGAAAGCCTTTTTAGGTTTACTATTAAACAATAAAGTAAAATTTTAGAAAATACCATAAAAAGATTTATAACTCAAAAAATTTCAAACTAGGCATAAAAGCTGCAATAGTGCATCACCAGCATTTGAAAAATTTGTAAACACATGAATGACACAAAGGTACCTTATAAAACATATAAGTGACATGAACATGACTTCAGTCACTTCTGGCACTTGAATTATCATTTAAACTAATAAAACTGATGAAATAAAATAAAATATTTTATAACATAAATCTTTGAGTGGAACAGTTATATTAAATCCTTACTTTTATATGTAAATTTTTAAAACTAATTTGGTATCAATACTATTCCCATAATTTATCTTAACAAAATGTGGTTATCTTTAAAAGAAATTCCCGTTTTATCATGATTACTGATATGTACTAGCTATAAAAGATATATAAAGAAAATCAGAGATAACATATTTCTACTTTCATGTAAAAGTCTACAAGCTACAGGCAGCCCTCGTTTAACAGCGGGACCAGTTAACGGCTATCCAGTTTTACAGCGCTTATCTAGCGATGCTGTTAACTGGATTTTCTGTGCCGATCTTTGGTTAGCAGCGCCAACATCTGGTTAGCAGTGCCAATCTCTGGTTAACGGCGCAGATATTTGGTTAGCGGCGCAGTTAAGCAAGTTTTTAGTGCTGTTATTGCTGATGTTCGGTTAGCAGCATTGGCCAGGAACGGAACCCAAGCTGTTAACCAAGGGATACCTGTACTTGGTTCATCATTTCTGGGACTGAATTATAGATGAGGATACATTGTAAGTAACTACGCACAGTGTAATAAAATTATACAGTACTATAAATAAGACCCCAAAAGCCAAAAAGGCATTAAGAAAATAATACCAATCATTAAAAAAATGATTGCGAATCTGTAGTACAATTGCAATAGTCTCTCGGAATCCCTACATGGGGAATGTACTTTCACTATCCCCACTGCATTTCTTTTTCCTCTTGAGTTTTCATTTATTGCAACTGGTTTTATCAAACATGATTTGCTCTTCTTCAATTATGTCCCACTAGCAATTTTTATTCCTGACTTGGGAATGAACAATAACCATTTCCAAGAGAAAATTTCACCTTGTTTCATACCAAATTTTAATAAGATACCATATTTAGTTACCAGTATGTAACTGCCAAATATTTCAAGACAGAAAACCAGCAAACACTCTTACAACTTAACTATATATATGTTATCTATCTCTATAGATCATTCCTCTTTAACAATAATGTTGCTATAGTTTTACCATATTTAATGACCAGTATGTAACTGCCAAATATTTTGAGACAGAAAACCAGCATACAATCTTACAACCTAACTATATATGTTATCTATCTCTATAGATCATTCCTCTTTAACAATAATGTTGCTAAAGTTTTAAAGATAAAAAACTGACAACTATTTCAAACACTTACCTAAAAGCATCACACAATTGTGAAAACATCCCAGAAAGGTGTTGTTGCCACAGATCCCATGAACAGATCTGCCTCCAATTAAAATGACACTTCAAACTCTTCAAAAATATATAAACATTTCTGCAAGTTTCTTTAACAGTCCATTCCACCAGTTTTAATGCAATATCATATCAAAATTCCTTGTCAACAAAGAAAACTGAGCAAATATTTCATACATAAAACCCTTTCACAAACATTTTTCAGTTACAGGAAAAAACTGGTCACTGAACTTAAATTACTTTTGATATATTTTCATGTTTTGATGTCTTATAGAAAAAATAATAATATATAATAGTAAATCAACATCTGATGTGTATTACAGTATATATTAATATAATTCCTTGATACATCATCTTTGACTGGATGATCCCATTAAAATCTAATGTAAAAAATGAAATAAAAACAAATATGCTGCTGAGTTAATGCTGTAAATCATTTCTCTGTATAAAGAAAACAAGAAAAAGAAAGAGCAGGAAGAATAGGGCCTCACCATTATTGTGATTCAACAAATATTAATTTGACAGAAGAGTTTATTAAAGTTAGAAGTTCACCATTAGAATTATTTTACATAAATACCAAACATTTCTATAAAACAAGACCTGGTTCTAAAATTGATATCTATGCTTATACTAAGTAAAACCGCTTGCTTATGAGAGTAGCAAATATATAAAATTGTCTACAAATTCTGTAATGAAGTTAAAGGAATAACTTTACTCTGTAGTTTCCAAACAGGTAGTATTCTTAAATCAATTACTATTTCATTGTCTATGACCAAAGACATGTGTTCACTGTTATCCTTGCTAATAATATAGAGTATTAGTTTGAGTAAAAGTCAGTAGTTATTTAGGTACTCCTATGCAACCAGACAGAACTACTGACAAACATAAAATTAAAATGTTTTCACCCTTTAAAAACTACTCATTTCAATTACTAAGAAAACTCAAAGTACGAACTGTACTGTCCTACAATAGATCATCACTGAATATAGAAAACTTAACAATAGTAGCCTCTAATAAGGTTTTAACCACCAAATCATGGTAGATAAAAGCTATTACCCTAAGGAGTAAATCAAGTAAACTGTCATCTGATTATATCTCAAAAGATTGACTACGTACGTAGTAGGAAGGGAATCTAGGTCGAAACCGAAAAAAATTTTGTAACTAAATAGTACTCCCTTCACAAATGTGTTCTGATAGGTCCCTAGTATCAACAAAAATAACCTAACATCCGGAGCCCCTAGCAAAATTTTTTTGGGGTCAAAACCCCTGAATTCGCAATTTTTTTTTTTAAATTTTTGCGTTCTTCTCCTAAAACTATACATTTTACCAAGAACATTATTATATACGAAATTAAAGTAGATAAAATTACTTTTCTAATGGTATATAATAATGTATAATACTTTGTTTTGTTAGTACGTATAGCAACTATGATTCAACAAAGGTTGATGATAAAACCCCAAAAATGCATTTTTTCTGAATTTTGTCTTTTAACCTCTTAGATAGGCATTTTCTGAAAACATTTTCGTTACACTACTGAAATTAAAAACAAATTTCTATAAAGTAAGGGTGTATAATACAGGCAGTCCCCTGCTTACGACAGGTTGGGCTTATGACGTTCCGAGGTTAAGAAGCTTTTCAGTTATATTTATCAGAAATTATTTTTTATTCAATTTGTAATGGTTGTACTGCACACTTTTGAAAAATTTCCCAATAAAGTTCCATAAGTGAGCTACTTTGATATTCAATGTATGAGATAAATAAAAAAGCTTTCCGCATTTGAAATTACAATTTGTATGAATAAGATGATTGTCATTTTGACCAATGTGAATTCTTAGATTACAAATCTCATTTGCTATGGCCCGACCTCACCTGGCCATACCATTTTTTCCAAAGGCTTAAAAATTAAAAATGCATTTTAACAAAAAACAACTTTTTTCTTAAAAGATGAATAAATTGTATACATAATGGTGTATACCAATGTATATTGTACCCAATTAGTAGGCTATGTATTACATACCTGGTGAAATTCAGAAGCAATTTAATTATGAAAGTGAAATTTTCGTCATTTTCAGCATATGTGAAAAATCTTACATTTTCAAAGTTTCATATGTAACCTTCTTACAAATTTCACCAGATATATAATACATAGCCTACTAATTGGGTACAATATACATTGTTATGTATACACTATTGCATATACAATTTATTAATCTTCAAACAAAAAATTGTGGTTCATCGAAATGCATTTTACTTTTAAAGCATTTGAAAAAAAAAATGTAAAAGCCAGGTCAGGTCAGGCCATAACAAATGAGACAATTTCTATTCTAAGAATTTGCTACAGTCCAAATGACTATCAACTTAATCACATAAATTGCTATTTCAAGTGCAGAAAACATTTTGATTTATTTCACACATCGAATGTGAAAGTAGCGCACTTAGAAAATGCCTATTAAAAAAGTTGAAACAAAATTTGGGGGGAAAAATGCATTTCTAGGGTTTTAACAAACTTTTGTCGAATCATAGGTGCTATAACAATACTACAAAGTAGTATACATCATTGTATATCATTAGAAAGGTAATTTAATCTACTTTAATTTTGTAGTATATAATAATGCTTTCAATAAAATGGATAATTTTTCCTCCCTGGAAATTGTTAAGGGCCCTGGACATTAGGCTTTTATTTTTGGTAATATTAAGGACCTATCAGAACACATTAGTGAAGGAATTATTTGGTTAAAATTTTTTTCCCAGTTCGACCCTTAGCTTCCCTTCCTACATATGGGGTTTCATGGGAACCCTTTTCAAACCATACCACCATACCACCTTCACAAATTGAGTAAGATATACATATATCATACACCATTGTATACTAATTTTTTTTTTTATTTTGATAGTGCAACAAAAATGTTTTCAGAAAATGCCTATTTAAAAAGTTAAAAGGCAAAATTAATAAAGATGCATTTTCATGGTTTTAACATTAACCTTTGTTGAATCATAGGTACTATACAAACAAAGCAAGTATGTACTATACACCATATATATCAATGGGAAGATAATTTTATGTAATTTAATTTTGTATATCATAATGTTCTTGATACAATGCATAGTTGAGGAGTATAACGATGGTTTTGCCCCCTAAAAATTTTGCTAGGGCCCCAGAATTCTTTTATTACAAATATTGTCTGAGTTTGGTCAGTTCTGATGCTAAAATTCCCTTACTATAGTGCCAGTAGTCTGTAGGTAGACACTTATAAATATTGAAATTCTTCACCCAAAGAAACAAATAGGTGTTTCCAAATATGGTACTTATGCAAAGAAAGAATACCCTACCATAATCTGAAATTAAGTCTCTAATAAAAGAGTACTGAACTCCATTCAACAGAACTAATGTCCTTTCTCAAGGGCATTCAAACCTTGCAAGTTTTCACATGCAAATGCAAAAAATATTTTCCAAGTGGTGACATTTGTAATTATATGACCCAAATTTTCTGGTTTAATTCAAAATACTACAAAGGTTCTAATTAATGACAAAGTTATGTTTAAGGTGTTGTCACACACTGGTATATTGTCTGGCATCTTGCCTTCTTGTACAAAGAATGCTGCACCGATGGCAAAATTGAATTTGCATATGTTCGTCATCTTGCAAACAATGAACGGCATCTCTAAGCAGAAAGAAAAGAAAAGCTTTCCTATAGTTGCCTACCTGATAGCAATACAAATTAAATCAACATGTTTGTAATATCTAACTTTATTTAATAGCATTACATATTATATTATAAGAATGGAATTTTCCTTTACAGACTTGAATATCCTAAACAATTTTCAGTTTTAGAAAAAGGCAAGGCCTATGGCAACTAAGCTTCCATGCTCTAGCCTGATCTATGGCAAACTCACATCAACCTTAGGAATATGATGTTTCAAATGATAAACATAGTAGTCATACCCCTACATACGAAAGTCCCTGCGTATGAAAAATCCAGGTTACGAAGGCAAAGACGAAGATTTTTTTGCTATTGGTCAGCATCTATCCCATCATGCATCTACGTAAGGGAGTTCCTCGACCATTTCGTTTCCGCAGCGTTAGCGTACGCATGTGGAATTTGTTCGTTGATGTAGATTTTGATCGTTAACGTAAATTCGTGTTAGTGATTTCGCTTTTGTTGTACTGTAAGTTACTTTATCGTGTTGTGTGTGAACTCAATTACTTATGTTATTAGCCATGGGTGCCAAGAATGTTGCTGAAGTTCACGGAAAGAAGAGGATGCTTTCTATAGAAACAAAGATGGAGATAATCAAGAAGAACTTTTGGACATCACCTCACCCGAAAGGTAAGGTTCCACATTTTACAACGTACATGTACATACAGTATTTCTTGTACCCTATACACTAATACACTTTATTTACAGGTACAGTAATGGTTAGGTTAGGTACTGAATGGTCCAAATTGTTGCATTTCATTGTTTATTGGTCAATTAAGCTTTATTATAAAATTTACTGTGGTGTTTTTGTAGGGCTTGGAACGAATTAGGCAATTTACAAGTAAAAAGTATAGTTCTGGATATGAAAAAATCAGGTTATGAAGGCCACTTCGGAACGGATTAATTTCGTAACCTGAGGCACTACTGTATATAAGAAATGGAATACACTAAATGCAATTCTTGGCTAAGTAAAGACATGAGCACTACTGGCAGTAAAACATCATAAGCTGCCCAAAATAAAGAAACAAAAAATGTCCACCTGACAGGAACTTAACCCTTACTGGACGGGTAAATATATCGATATGCAGCTCCTCAGGCCGGGTAAATTTTGAGGTCGGCCAATTGATGAAAAAAGTACATCAATGAAAAGAGGAAGATATGCAATGTACATGGTGAAAGAAAAAAAAATTATAAAAAAATTTCTCTACCTTCCATGAGAAGTTGAAAATGATTATTCACAGCCCCTTGTGGGGCCTCTTTTACAAGACCATTGTAAATTTTACCAACTTATTGGTTTTTTCTAATAGATAAATATATTCTATTTTGTAAAATTATAATTACTGCTCACACAATATCAAAACAGATAAGAAATAAAAGCAGTAACAAATTCTATGCATTTTTGTTGAAAAATATTTATATAAATTTACCAAAAACAAAGATTCAGTAATTTTTTTTTACTTTTATGTTTTTTCTAATATTTCTTTGCAATTTTCTTTGTAAAATTACATTTACAACCGACATACTATCGTAAAAGACAAGAACAAAAAACAACAGCAACCCATTGGTATATTTACCAAAAGACGTCATGTGAGAAAGACATAGAACATTCTCCCTTCAAGTCACAAGCACTACTGAAGTCCTCAGACGCCCACACGTGTGATCTTAGTCAGTATAAAAGTTGCCATAAGTGAATTTATGGGCTATAAAAGTATTGGCACCTCTTTCTCACCTGATTCTTTCCAAATCGATGGCGCATAATATTGTTTAACTACAGGATCAATCCGTCCACCACCCCAAACCTGTTATTACTACTCCCGAGGATCAATCCGTCCATTAAGGGTTAAGCACCCCGTTTTTTGCTTATCTTTCTGTGATAACCAAATAAGGTACATACAAGACATGGACATAGTCTTCAAAGAAAATTCAGGTTAGGGCAAGCCACTAAAACCACAAAGTTATTAGAAAGAGCAACCTAAAGGTCATATGTTTATAGTCCTATTACCAATATAGCTGATTAGCCTAAGTGAATGGAAAAAATTTTGTAGCTCACTTAAGCAAGATTAAAAAATTGGGCATTAGCATGTGCTTAAGAAATGAAAACACACAAATTATTATGGATCTGGAATATGCCCCCACAAGCAAACAAAATTATAAAACTTATGACAACGCCTTACACAACCTTCATTTAATAATATAATTGCCATATAATGAAAAGTATCATGTGAAACATTAGTATAAAAACACCAAAAGAAAAAGCTAAATATCTGTACATTTTCCTATTTATTTTTACAACCACATGCAAGCAAAACATTCAGAAACATTAAATTCCCTGGTTTTTTTTTTTTTTTTTGTCAAATTAACTATTTTATGTTTTGCAACTGTTACTTTCATTCTAGGGGATACTTATCACATCCTAAAAGCCAATAAATTTTTGCTAAACCAACATGAATGAAAATATCAAAGCGAGCATTTGTGCAGCCCATATTTGACAGCATACATAAATCCTATGCAAAATTTATTTAAATAATTTAATATCTTGAACAACTATGATACATTTAAACAAGCATATACTGTACTGTATTGTGAAATTCTATAGATTTACAAAATAGAAATTTTAAACTGTTCCAAACTGAAACCTAAGAGGCCATTCCAACAAAATACAAAGGATGCCTTTAGTGGGAGAGAGTGACGAATTTACATGCCATACTTGTTAAAATCAATCATTTTAAATTAGATCAAACAGGATTTAAAGTTTAAAGGAATGAAACAACTGTGCACTAGCACACACAGTATAAAATGTAGTGCAATAACAAATCAATTTGCCAAACCAAACATATGTATACAATGCAACCTTGGAAACTTTTAAAATGAAACAGAAAGCAATACAAAAAGCTACTGCATATTCAATCATTCAATGTATATAAAAGTTATTTTTTTTATGTAATTCTTATATGTACATGCAAGTATCCAGTCATGTTGTTAGAAAATCCTTCACATGAAAGAAAAACAATCCAATAAGACTTCCATACAAAACTTTGCATTACTGAGCATGTAAGACTAAGGTCTGATGGAATATGATCAATTAAAGTAAAATTGCTAGAAGTAGCAAGAGGAGTCTTAAGAATTTCAGTATTAAAAATATAATTACCTTTTAATGTAACTATTTACCAATCTTCATACCAATTGCATTCTCTAAACAGAGAATCAGTAGACTCACTGGGGCTTTGGAACATCTGCTAACAGGATGTGTCTGTTGCTACATTTAGTAGTCTAGGGTACAATACTATTGGTAGCACTTTACTAATAATCGTTTGATACAGAGCAAAAGATACGCTGTTCCAGAAAGAACTGAAGTTAATACAGTACTACATTTTAAATTCATTGTGTATATTATTATATCTATAATTTGAGTATCTGAGCAATATAGGATATCCTATTCTGGACTCATTCACCAATTCTCTGACATCTTGTTACAAGTAACTGTCACAGCAGTCATGACCAATACATACAGTAAATAGCATTCACAAAGGATGCTGTAAACAGAGAGCTATCACAAAGGACATTAAGAAATGCAAACATTTTTCTAAGCATAAACGCCCCATTGCTTGCCTTAAACTATGCTAAACAACCTTCAATCCTGGCTCTCTCATTTGAGTTAGTTTAGGTAAGTACTGTATTTTATATCAAAGTTTTCCAAAGGTCAGACACAAACAAAACCTATCAACCATGAGTACTATAATATTTGACTGTAACTATGTATAAATAAATGCAAACCTAAACTTAGTAATGCATATAGAAAACAGACATCTTGAAACATGGAAACTCTCTGTAATATAGCCTGTACATTTACAAGATGACCCATGCTACAAGAACATTCCATATTCTACCTGGCTCTAAGTGGATTATGATTAAATTCCCCATGGTGTGGATTAAATTTACTGAGGAAAACTAACAAATTCTAATAACATAGGAACTCTGGCATACTTTCCTCTGGCATACCTTAACTACTTAATTAGAAATGGGCAAGAAAAATCTTTGGAGATTAAAATATTATCGGCATTAGATGTAAAAGCCACTGTTGCTTATTTTGCAGTTAACTTAGATTTAAGAGATGGGTGAAATGCAGGAAGAAACTTCATCTGACAAAGTTCAGATACATAAGTTTTTGAACAGAAGTGACAGTATAAATAAAGGAGAGCTATCTAGAGATGTCATCAATGATGAAAATCTAGTCACTTAAGATTTCACTCTATTTCTGGCCTATAACACTTTTGGACACTAGGACTATATTTCCCTTAATTATCATATTGGAGTACAGTAGACAATGGCATGCATAATGCTTTAACATTTATGAAGGAATGAAGAGTTTCTACTAGAAATAACCATATACAGCGCTAACGTATAATGTAAACAGCTACAACCTGACAGCCTGTGTGCATATACAAAACAGATGATACAAAAACAAAATAACTAGGGACTTGGTGCTGGGGGATGAAAACATTATTGCCATCACATTCTTTAAAGTGACACTAAAATGTCAACAATTACTTGTCAACATTTTAGTGTCATAGACACATTTTGTGTTTCATGGTAAAGTCTAGGAGTTTTACACAAATGATATGAATGCCACAATTATGTTACGATACCATTCTTCTTGCCTGCATACCTATTCCACATCAGCCAGAATGTTATTTAGCATATCAGTATCCTTACTTGGTTGGGGTTCAAAAATATCGCATTACCTATTACCAGAGGCTTTTTATTCCTTTTACTGTAAAACTTTGGAGCAGTGTTTCAGTCACTGTAAAAGACACTATACTTTTAACATGGAGATACTTGTAAAATTAGGATCACAATAGTTATAAGGTAGGCATACATACCATATATAACCATGTAATGTTCGACCGTCAAAGAAAAATTTTATGGCCAGGTTGGAATATTATATGAGGTATAGCTTTCAAAAAGTGCTAGATTTTGAGACTAGGCTATGCCTATGCTGTGGATTTCCCAACAATGGAAGAAGTCAACAAAGTAGCATTTCCTTCCACAGAAGTTGAAGAACTATTTTTTTTTTTTTTTTTTTTGTAAGAAAAAAAAAAAAATACTTGCAGTTTAAATATAGCAGCAAACTTCCTGTATATATTTGACGACATACTGAAGGGTATTGGCTAAAAATATTTTGAAAACTTTTTTATAAGAAACAGTAACAGGGCAGTAGAGCTAAAAGAATAGTGGAATTGGGTAAAGAGATATTAAAGAATAGAAATGAATGGTTATTATACTGTTCGCTTTTTTCAGTGGCTGAAGAGAGATTAAAGAATAGAAATGTATGATGATTATACTGTTCGCTAGTTACGGTGGTTGACTGGCAAGCTTTTGATAGTTATAACAAAACAGCTGTCAACAAAGAAATCAGTATACGTACACTGATCTTTTATACATTTTATAGGTATATTCTAAGCTTTTAGTGGTTTAGTTTAACTGAATTTTTAGATGTCAGAATCATAGACTATGCTATGGTGGCAACTACTAATGTAGCCTAGGCTACCATCATGTTTTGATTCCAAATACAGGCAGTACCCGGGTTACGACGGGTTCGGCTTACGGCGTTCCGAGGATAAGGTGCTTTTCAATTATATTCATCAGAAATTATTTCCAGGGTTACGACGCGTGTTCCAGGGTTACGGTGCCTACAACGCTCATCTGGCAGAAGAAATATGACACCAAAAATGCAAAATAATCAATTTTTGAAGTTTTTTGGGATGAAAAATGCAACAAGAATGCAGTTTCCATAGTTTTGAATGCACCCAAAGCATTAAAAGTAAGGTTTTCTTAGGATTTTTGACGATGTTCCGGCTTACAACAATTTTCTGCTTACAACGCGTCTCAAGATCGGAACACCCGTTATAAGCCGGGGACTGCCTATAAGTATATAGAAACATAGCCAAGGCTTATTGCCAGAATCAAGATATTACATGAGGTATATGCTAAAATCCTCATAAATATGTATACTATGCAGTAAAAATTGGGGATGAACATTACATGGAGTCAAATATTACACAAGCATATATGGTATGCTGTCTGAAAGTACCATGGTCCCAAGCTATATCTATGTAATCTAACGTAATTTATTTTCACCAAAATTTATTCTTTCTTCTAACTTTCACTGGTACTTTACTATGGTTCATTAACTATGTTTTTCTTTCATAAATATGAGCACTTTATTTTGGAGGAAGCTTGTTTAGCAAATCTGCTGCCTTTTGGTCTCTGTCCTCATGTGAATACAATATGAACATTAAAATATAATGCAAGAAATATTTAATTTTGATGACACTGCTGCACAGTACTATACTCACTGAAAGAAATCCTACTGGGCCCACTTTCATTATCACTAATAAAATAATAAAGTACAAGTCACATCTCTAGACTAACAGTGTAGGCATAAATGATTTCTCTTTCTTTAATAAGGGGTGAAAACTGGAGCAAGATACAGTTTACAAAATTTGGGATGTTTGAAGGAAATGAGCGAAGAAAATGCGTGAAATGTTAGATGCACACAGGAATACAACAGGGGATGAAGGGACAGTACAAAATGCCTTTATACTGTGTTCCATAATGAGATCACTAACTCTCAATAAAAAGCAATGTTCAAAAATAGAATTGTCTCTTACAGAAAAAATAAAGAGGGTACCTCCTAACTCGATGCTCTTCTTACCAGTACTTCCCAGAAGTCACTTTCATTAAATGTATGCTTTATTCAGTAATTAGAGGTAAGGCACTAGTAGAAATATGGTCACTGAAATATTTCAATCTACTCTCAAGCTCAAAAATATTTTTTTTTATGTCAATTTGCTGTAACTGAAATTTGGTAAACACCCACAAAGACACTTAGCACAGACATGATTTTATCAAGCAAGCATACAGGAATGTCACATACAACAACTTACATACAACCTAAAGAATTTAAGATGTATGTTGGTAAAAAAATCTTATTTCATGGTCCAAAATAAAGTGTTGGTATGAGAATGAAATTTTTTGTAACACTGCCTTTGCCTCTGTTCTCTGAAGTTATTAACACAACAGAGTACCACTAGTATCAACAATGAACATACTTTCCAAATTACCTAGTTGAACACTGACCATAAAATTTACATGTTAAAAAAAAGGCAACTCCAAACAAAAAAATTAATAGGCATAAATTGCTTGACCATAATAATGACACTGATTAAACACAGTAACAGCACTGCTTTGTGTAACTTGAAAAAAAAACATGAAATTACACAATAACTACCACACAAATTTGATTAAACATGAAAGCACACAATAACTACCACACACATTTGATTAACAAGGTAGATATCATACCAAAATGTTAATATCATAATAAGAAAGCTGACTAGGTGAGTGTTAGGAATAGAAAAAGTTTATATTTACTCAATTCCTTAACAAACTGCATTTCTTTATTTAAGTTTATTTCTGCATGAATCTATGAAAATAACTGTAAAACAAAATTAACATTTAAGTTTCAAAAGAAATTAATCTAAGACAAAATTACCTGAGCTACCACCTAACTCGCTGAAAACCCTTTTAACCAGAGATTATCAGCCAAGCTCTGAATTGGTGCTTTCTCTACTGCAAGTATATCAAGAGAAATTTGCTCACTTCTCTATAACAATTTCCAAAGGATGTTTGAAGAAAATTATTACAAGAATCAGTCATATGATTAATAAACTTGACGATAAAATTTGATGAAAAAATAGCTAAAACAACAAAATAAACTTCACTCAAAATTTTTGAACAACACAAAATAATTGTAGTGAATACAATGAAAACCTCAAATGAGTAACAATTTACAGTGAAGAATGGAATCACGAGCTAAATGCTTAGATTTGTAAAAAGATTAAGCTTATCACCGACAGTTCTAGGCTACTTGCTCCTGTTTCTGGTAGAAAATGAGCAGTGGGCAGCAATTCACCCAAAAATGTTGAGAAGATTAATCATTAAGATGCTGTAACTTTCAGCTCAAATGAATTTGATGGATACAAATAGAATTACATTTTGAGTTTAACAGAACTGTCCCTTAATTCTCATGAATTTAACAAATGTGAATTAAAAAATTAACAAAAACTGTCAAATTTACCCCTTTACCAAACTAAAAACAGCAGAAAGACATTACAAAGTTTACTCTCACAATACAATATATCTTTCATTCTCTCAATCTGAAACAGATATTACAATATTTTTCATATCATCAATATAAATTGTGAAAGCACATGCTAATTCATACTAAACCCTTCTTTACAAGCTACACAGACTGATCACATATACCAAACAAAATTACTCATCCACCTATTTTAAAGTTTTCAAATGAAAAATGTATCCATAACAGCAAACAAACTGATGCACACTTCAAGCAACAAATAAATATCTTTCAAGAAAATTCTATAAATAATGATCACTCAAAAGTATTATGATAACTGTGTCATAATAACAAAACAACTTAAGTACATGTTAAATACCATGCTAAGTTCATAATACTGAATTACAGGCAGAAGCTACTAAAACTCAAAACAGTCCATACAAAGAATGATCTGCAGCTGATCTCATTAGGGCAAGCTAAGATCTGAATGAGTGATATGACATCGACAAAGTAAACCTGAATGAGTAGTGTGACAAAGTTTTTGTACTGAAAAACTATTAAATGAAATTTTTTTGACAAAAACTAACTGAAAACTGAATTTACCTTATCAACAAAAGTTATCCTATTGAAAGGGGACACTAAAACAGGTGCACTAATGTACCTCTAGCAAATGCAAGAATATCTAACACATTTTGATCCTAACACTAAAACAAAATTTGCAGCACCTGAAAGAAGTGAGTTTATTCTTTCAATCACATTGGTGCTTTCCAGTAAAACAGTACAAAATTAAAAGAAAGAGTATGGTCCCTTTGAATTGGTAAATAATTGGCAATATATGCAAGTGTACAAAATATACAACCTCTACTTACCTAAAGATGTATGAAAAGAAAATGCTATCACATCATGAAGCCTTAATGTATTATAGCTTATTTAGGAAAATCACTATGGCACAAGTTCACCTTGATAAGTCTGAGGCTATGCTGCTAGGGCTCGTCCTGTCCTTCATCTCTGGCTCTAATTTCTCTATGGGTCGAGGACTACGTTTTTTAAGCAAGTGCTGACCAAACTACAAAGAAAAACATTTTGAACTTTAAGCTTCACTCATATCAATCAGAATATAAATAAATTTTTAAGCTTATTACAATTACAGAATTTGCAGTAGCTTATAATAAATGAAGTCCAAATGAATAAGGAGAACTGAGGGATTGACTCCAAACTGCACTGAAAATTTTCAAGGGAAATTAATAGTGAGCTCTTCTTACATTTGTCCTTCAATGCCTTCACTTTGAACATCTTACACACTACTACAATATATTTCTAACAATTGCAAAATATTAACTATTTCCAATCTTACAAAATATATATTTCATATCTTATATATGTATAACATTCATGTACCTTTCTAACATCTTAACTGGTAAGGAATGTTTCTAATATTTCTTACAAACATTAAAACAATATTCTAATACAATTGTAAGATACTGGACATATCTAGCAACTAGCAACTTCAGAACATCATCTAACACTTTCAGCATCCATTGGAAAAAAGCCAAAAGGCCCATTATTTTTCCCACCAAGCAAATTTTAAAAGATATATGCTATACGTATACAGTGGTACCTCGATATACGAAAGCCCCAGCTTACGAAAAATTCAAGTTACGAAAGCAAATACAAAGATTTTTTTGGCTCTACATACGAAAATAATTCAGGTTATGAAAGGTTGTTGTTGTAAAGTCCCGAGATTTGCCCGGACCACCGATAACAATTTTAAAACTCGCGCGCCGCCAACTGAGTAGACTCGCCACCATCCTCCCCCTCTCCCATTGGTTCCTGATGCTAGTCACCGCCATAAGAACCTGCTCTCCTATTGGTCAGCATCTCTCCCATCGTGCTCTACATAAAGGCGTACTTCGCCCACTGCTTCGCACCAGCGTTTGTGTATGCACATGGAATTCATTCGTTCACATATACGATTTCGTTTGTTAACATAAATTCATGTTAGTGATTTTGTTAAACTACTTTATCGTGTTGTGTGAGAACTTTAGTATATTACTACATAACTTAATTACGTACAGGATACGTAGTCATGGGTCCCAAGAAAGTTGCTGAAGTTAACGGAAAGAAGAGGATGCTTTCTATGGAGACAAAGATGGAGATCATTAAAAAGTATGAAGCTGGCATGCGGTTGAGTGTGATCGCTAAGGAATACTATGGCCGAAATCCGTCAACGATAGGCACCATTCTTAAGAGGAAGGAAACCATCAAAGCAGCTACACCTTCCAAGGGTGTGACTATTTTGTCTAACAAGAAGAGCCATAGATCTGGCCGAAAGATCTATTGGTTTTACTGCTAAAGGAGGTTTTCTCAGGAAAGGAATCTTGTACCCCTCCTTGAGCAGTTGAATGGACCAAAGGTCTGCTCCTCTCTTCTCCCATACTTGCCAGAAGTTGGACAGTCTGGCTCCTACCGCTGTCTGAAGAAGAGTGCTGTCAGACCCTGCTTCGTCCTTGTCTGGAGCCTCTCTTCTTTGTCCTCTTTCCCGTAGGTCTAGTGTTACCTCTACCGAGGGCTTTACCCTGAAAGGGCTGAGAGGCCCGAGACACAGGAGCTTCTTCCTTAATTTTTTGTGTTATGAAGCTTGCTGGCAGAACTTTCCTCGCTGTCTTCGTTATTAAGTCCTGCGTGGCCTTTTGGGCTAAGGCAGAGGAGACCTCTTTCACCAACTCTTGCGGGAAAAGGTGTGTGGAAAGAGGCGCATAAAGCAGTTCCGATTTCTAAATGGGTGTGACCCCATTAGCAAGGAAAGAACAAATTTGGGCTCTTTTCTTAAGAATTCCTGCCGAGAAAAGCTCTAAGTGCTTTATCTATACATGACATCAAATGTACCAGCTCTTCGGTGTCAGCGGTCTTGAAAGACTATCTTCTTTCCCAAGGCTCCCAGAGTCCAGTCCAGGAAGTTAAAGACCTCAAAGGCTCTGAATATTCCTTTGAGGAGGTGGTCCATCTCTGATGTTGACCAAGAAACCTTAGTCTTTCCCATGGCCACCCGACGAGAGGCGTCCACCAGACTCGAGAAGTCCCCCTGGGAAGAGACAGGAACTCCCAGGCCGAGAGCTTCTTCAGTCTCATACCAGATACTCGATCTAGACGCTAATCTGGCCGGAGGAAATGAGAATTCTGTCTTTCCTTGGTCCTTCTTAGTCTCCATCCAATCCCTCATGACTTTCAACGCTCTCTTGGACGAGTGGGACAAAACCATCTTCGTAAATATGGCCTTCTTTGACGCCTTCCCTAGAGTAAATTCTGAAGGCGGGGAACGAGGGGCAGCAGGAATAAAGTTCTCCGGAAAAACTTCTGTAAAGACCCTCATGAGTCTTTTTAAGTCCAACGAGGGATGCTGTTCCTTCCGATCCTCTTCGTCGGAAATGTCCTCTACGGGATTAACAGGAGAAGGGGGATATCATCGTTCCCTTCTCCTGATTGCCCTAAGACCAAAGTAGCGACGTCCTGCTTCCTTGTCGTCGTCTCCTTATTATCTTCTTGACACCTGGCATCCTGGAGTCGAAACTCTTGACGCTCGGCGACCTGGCGTCCAACCTCTTGACGCCTGGCGTCCAAACTCTTGACGCTCGGCGTCCTGGCGTCCAACCTCTTGACGCCTGGCGTCCTGGCGTCCAAACTCTTGATGCTTGGCGTCCTGGCGTCCAACCTCTTGACGCATGACGTCCTGGCGTCCAGCTACGCGGGAGTCCTGGCGTCCAATCTTTTGACGCTTGCTGTCCTGTTAAAACCTTGAGGTCACTTGCTGCTGGACACTCGCTGCCTGTGCGACACACGTCAAAAGCTTCCTCAGGAAGACTTACAGCGCTTAGAACCTCTTGAGCTGGACGATTACTGACATCTTTCTTTGCTGCAGGCTGCCAGACCTGCATCAGGGAGGAGAGTTTCTATTGCATGTCTTGAAGCAAAGTTATTTGAGGAGCTTCTTGCTGCTGGGGACTCTCTCCACGTCACATAAGGGTTGGGAAGAACGTTCCGGGGACGAATACCAATCCGGAGGAGGAGGGGAAGCATGCACTGAAGGCAGAAAAGTGTCCGATATCTTTTTGTCTCCTACCGAAGCAGACAGCCGCCTGTGCGACAACTTACGTCTGTATTTAGCAGGAGAGCTACCATCGGAGCTGAAAGGGAAGCGCTCCGGGCTGCTCCAATGGCTACATCCTGGAGCCTGAGGCGTCACTTCACGACGCTGCTCAACAGTGTATTTTCTTTTGAGGGGTCTTGACTCCGACGTAAGACGCCAGCCCCGTCTGGGAACTGCGTCGTCCGACGAAGAAGAGCACAATTTTACCTCGCCTTTCCTATAGTGAGGGTGAGCGTCCTGGAAAACATCAACAGGTACGCTCAAGGGGAAGACTGCTCGGGAGCTAAAACCTCTCGCTTCCCTTCGCCTGTTGACTTTCCTTCTCACAGGGGTTGGTGAGCTTGGAAGAGGTCTAGGGCTAGGAGCACGACAGGTCCGAGTAGCCGCACCCTCCACTGCACTTGCACTGATTTTAGCACTGATACTTGTGTTTCTTAAATCTCTCACATTTGACCATAATTTTTCCCTGTCTTCTGCGAGGGATTCTACCCTTTCACCAAGGGCTTGAATGGCCGCCATCATGTCCTTTAAAGTTGGATCATTACCTGTATCATTAGGGGGATCTGGAACTACCACTACGGGAGAAGGATCAATAGGCTCATTAGCAAGGGGGAGAGAACTGTCAACTCCCTGACTATCTCTAGAAGAGCGAGACATACTACTCTTGGCTCTCCTGATCCTGTCCTTTTCAAGCTTTCGCACATAGCGGTAACATTCCATCCACTTATTATCATGTAAATCTAAACATTCATCACATCTATCATCCAACTCACAACTCTTGCCTCTACATTTCATACAAACCGAATGTGGATCTAACGAGGCTTTAGCAAGCCGAGTCTTACATCCTCTCACACACATTCTCACAATCGAAGAAGAGTCAGACATGTTGAAAAATCCAAAAGAGAGATCAAAACAAGCAAGAGTCAAACCAACAATATCTAAAAAGGGTCAAGAGAAATCCAAAGCAAATCCAAAAACCAGCAGCCAAAGTGTACTTCACCAAATAAGCTGCGAAAAAACAAGGGCCAAACGAGCGAAATTCTAACGATGTCACCGGTAAGGCGGCAGGGAAGATCTGAGGAATAGTTGGAATGGTTCCAGGTACCTGGGTAGAGGGTGCATAGGTGGTACACCTGACTACCCAATTGGCAATTGCCGGGAGTTTTGAGATTCTGCCATGACGTCAGGGACGTAAGCTATATATTTAACTACCAGGTGAGTTAGATGTTTAAAAATGGTAGTTACAGAACTACACAAATACACTTACAATAGGGAGGGATGGGGATTTCTCTTCCTCTTTAAGCTGAGTCTTCACTGCTCGAAGAGAAGGTTTTTTTATTAAGGGTTTGAGGTCCAGAACAACCGAAGGTTCTTCAGAATCTAACTTTCTTCTTGGTGGATTAGCCAGACCACTTTTCCTCTTTGGTGTCAAATCATTTTCAGTTTTACGTTTGTTTTGAGGAGTTGACTCTGGAGATGAATTGAAATCATTGCTATCATCTACTTCAACTTCTGGAGATTCTACATTGATTTTGGCAAATCTCTTTTTCAGAGCAGCTGCAATTATGGACGCTGGATCACCATTAACAGGAGAATGGGCACGTTCTCTGATTGGGGTACCACCTGGAGACCTGAAAAATTAAATTTTGCAATAATAATTGTCTTTCACACACATAAGTATACTTCAAAAACTATATTAATGACCAATATGTTGCGAGGCAAACGTATATTTAAACTTATGTAATTAGAAAGTTAAGTGAACAAAATGTAACAGTATATATTAATAAAGAATTAGCATTAAGATACATGATTCTATGTTCCCCTCTGTAATTTATATACTTTAGCCAGTACAATCAATTATTCTCCAATTTCATATTTCACCAATGATATGGGAATCATAAAATGTACCTACAATAAACCCCCTGTACTTGCGCATTCTGGATTGGAAGATTTCTCTCTGGAACATACATACCCGTTATTAGCGGAAAATTCTCCTATTCACGGTATTTTTTTATGAGAAATTTCCACAAATTCCTGTTTTTTTTTCATCAATTTCATTATAAAATGCACTTTGTGTGATAAATCTATTTTAAAAAATCAGGTATAAACGTTTTTAGTGGGTTTTTCTTGAGTTTCAACTAACAAAATAGGCAGTTTTAAGCACTTTTATAGGGGTTTCAATTATTCACGGGGGGCTTGGTACGTATCCCACATCCCCCGCAAATACAGAGGGACCATTCCATTCACTTACATACAATACAGGTTGAACACTAACAACAAAGTTCAAAAGCTAAATGAAACCTCAACAGCCTGAGAGGCTTCAATAATTATTACTTTGAAAGGCAAATCAGACAGCTCATCTAAGTTACAGCAACTGGCAAATGCACAGCAGCTAGTAACATAGTACTAGTAGTACAGGTAGTCCCTGGTTTATGATGGTTCCAGCTTACGATGTTCCGAGGTTACGATGCTTTTCAAATATATTCATCAGAAATTATTTCCTGGTTTCAATGCATGTTCTGGAGTTATGATGCTGATTCAGTGGGAGAAATATGACTCCAAAAAGGCAAAACAATTAATCTTTTTTTTTTTTTTTAGAAAAAATGCCATTTACATAGTTTTCAATAAACCCAAAGCATTAAAAGTAAGGTTTTCTTAGGATTTTGTACAATTTTTGACAATGTTTCGGTTCATAACGCTTTTTGGCTTACGACACAGTGCAAGAATGGAACCCCCATCATAAACCAAGGACTGCCCATATCTACTTTTCCTTTGTATTCTAATAACCTTTATAATTTTCATCTTCCTACAAAGCTTCATGGAATCCAAGCCCTTTTTTCTTTAAACTACCGTATACAGTGGTACCTCGACATACGAAAGGCTCAACTTACAAAAAACTCGAGATACGAAAGCCAATGCGAAAAATTTTACAGCTCTACATACGAAAAGTTTTCAAGATACGAAAGGTTGTTACTGTAAAGTCCTGAGATTCGCCCGGACCACCGAGAACAATTTTAAAACTCCTGCGCCGTCAACTGAGTAAACTCGCCACCATCCTTCCGCTCTCCCATTGGTTCCTGATGCTAGTCACCCCATAAGGTCCTGCTCTCCTATTGGTCAGCATCTACCCCTAGTGCTTTAAGTATTCTATTCGTAAAAGGATGCTGTAAATTGAAAAATTATTCATGCAATACATTTAATAAAAAAAAAACATTAGGTAAAGATAGAATAAAGAATAGAAATGAATGGTTATTATACTGTTTGGTAGTTTCATTAGTTGAAGAGAGATACTAATGACAATTTATGGCTTACTGTGTGCTAGGAAAAATGATTGCTTGGCGTTCGTTCGGTACTCGTAAGACGGGTAAGAGCTGAATGTAAACAATCGATTGGAAGGTTTTTTTTTTTGTTTGTTTGTGTATTATAGTTAATGATTAATTAATAATTATTTGAAATGAGTACATACTGATTATTTATACATTTTATTGGCATATTCTAAGCTTTTAGCTCTTAGGTTTAGATGTCAGAATCATAGACTAGGCTACAGTAGCAACCGCTAACATAGGCTAGGCTTATTGCTAAGGGACATATGGTAAAGTCCTAATATATGCAGTAAAAATGGGGTTGAACATTACATGCAGTTGAATATTACTCAAGTATATACAGTATTTTGCCTTTTTGGAGTCATATTTCTTCCGTCGGATCGGCGTTGTAACCCTAGAACATGTGTTTTAGGCCTGGAAATATAATTTACTGGGGTGTTTTTGGAGGGCTTGGAACTGATTAGCCATTTTACATGTAAAATGTGGTCCAAGATACGAAAACCTCATGATACGAAGGGCGCCTCGGAACGGATTAATTTCGTATCTCGAGGTACTACTGTATTTCCATGTAAAAGACAAGCTTTCCATAAGACAAGGTAAAAAATCATGGCAAATTTTCATGAATTTATCTCATATCTGTAGCATAAGATGACTTCTACATTACAAAACTGAAATGTTTTATGGAGAAAAATGATTATTTGCAAAATTTAAACAGTACAACTATATATTCATAGTACATAATGATGACTTAAATAAAGGTTGTTTTGCTTGTTGTATCCAATTACAGTATGTATTAACCCTTAAACGCCGACTGGACGTATTTTACGTCGACATTTTTTGTCTCTCGGGTGCCGACTGGACGTATTTTACGTCGACATACAATAGTTTTTTTTTTAATTCACGGAAAAATACTTTTAGGCCTACAAGCAGAAAACTCTTGAATCACGCGCCTTGGGGGATGCTGGGAGTTCACGGATCAAGGTGTTGTTTTGTTTACAATCGTTACGCAGGCGCGCAAGCGCGAATTTCTTTCTTGCCGCACAAAAAGTATCTGTGACACATCTCGGAAATTATTTTGTCACTTTGACATAATTTTTGTACCATTTTAAATTAGCCGTTACATGGAGTATTATATATGAATATGTGGGCATTTTTATGTAGAATACAACAAAAAAAATACTCATGATTGTAGCTTTCATCAGTTTTGAGATATTTTCATATAAATAACGATAAGTGCCAAAATTTCAACCTTCGGTCAAATTTGACTACCGAAATGGTCGAAAAACGCAATTGTAGGCTAAAACTCTAATATTTTAGTAATATTCAATCATTTACCTTAATTTTGCAACTAATTGGAAGTCTCTAGCACAATATTTTGATTTATGGTGAATTTATGAAAAAACTTTTTCCTTACGTCCGCACGGTAACTCTTCCGAAAAAAATCATACATGCGATTGTGGTAATGTTTGCACCATTTTAAAATTAGCCGTTATATAAAGTTTTATATATGGAAATGTGCGCAATTTCATGCACAATACAACTAAAAACAACCCATGGTTGTAGCTTTTATCAATTTTGAAATATTTTCATATAAAAATGATAAGTGACAAATTTTCAACCTTCGGTCAACTTTGACTCTACCGAAATGGTCGGAAAACGCAATTGTAAGCTAAAACGCTTATATTCTAGTAATTTTCAATAATTTACCTTCATTTTGCAACAAATTAGAAGTCTCTAGCACAATATTTCGATTTATGGTGAATTTATGAAAAAAATAACATTTTCTTTACGTCAGTGCGGTAACTCTTCCGAAAAAATCATACGTGCGATCGTGGTAATGTTTTAAATTAGCCGTTACATAAAGTTTTATATATGAAAATGTGCGTAATTTTATGTAGAATACAACTAAAAATAATTGAAGGTTGTAGCTTTTCTCATTTTTGAAATATTTGCATATAAATCACGATAATAGAAAAAAAAAACCATGTTTGGTCAACTTTGACTCTACCGAAATAGTCGAAAAACGCAATTGTAAGCTAAAACTCTTACAGTCTAGTAATATTCAGTCATTTATCTTCATCTTGAAACAAATTCGAAGTCTCTAGCAAAATATTTAGATTTATGGTGAATTTAAAAAAAAAACTTTCCTTCCCTCCGCGCGCGGATTCTCCGCCACAAATCTCCGAAATGCGTATGTCCCATTCTTGGAATATTTGCTCCGCTTCATATTAGGCATTTCATAGAGTTTTATATATGAAAATGTGTGCAATTTCATGTAGAATAAAACAAAAAATATTTGAAGGTTGTAGCTTTTCTAATTTCCGAAATAATTGCATATAAAAAAAATATATAAAAAAATTCGACATTTGGTCAACTTTAACTCATCAGATATGGTCGAAAACTGCAATTGTAAGCTAATACTCTTACAGTATAGTAATATTCAATCATTTGTCTTCAATTTGAAAGAAATTGGAAGTCTCTATGACAATATTTAGATTTATGGTGAATTTTTGAAAAAAATATTTGTTTACCACCGTGCGTTACGAATTCATGCATTATTTTGTGATATTTTCTCTGTTGCTTTTATCGTTTTACAATGTGTTATATACCAAAATGATTGCAATTTAGTGTACATTACAACGAAAAAAAGTAAATTGTTACCTTTAACCGTTTTGCGCACAGCACGATTTGAATACAATTATATATGAAATTTCGTTTTTGCGCTATCATATATCGCATTATTTATATATGATAATGATAATTTTTTTCATTTCTGATGGTTGCATACTAAACTGCAGCCAATGATAAAAAAAGGAGCCAAAAATGAACTCTTAATCTTGAAAACTAAGTGCGCTGTGATTTTTTGAAAAAAATATTTTTTCCGCTTCCGCGCTCACTCCGAAACACCTCCGGCACACGGGAGACAATTTTTATTTTACCGCTTCGGTGTTTAAGGGTTAATATCATATGTATTGTTACTGTATTACAGAATATAAACATCATGTACATCCTTTGCATTTGTATTGTTTACATTCTCAAAATCTTGGCTGATTTGAGTATTATTGATATCTTCACTACCATTATTTGCTAGAAGAGATTTAATTCGGAGATACCTTTTATCATAAATTAACAAAGTTTGGTTGAAAACGTGCACATATTACTACTTCATTGTATAAACATGAGGTGCGATTTCTCCAGTTCCGAACATCACTTCCGCCTGCTCGGCTGTAACCGGCAACATTAATTTACTAGTATTCTTTCTTGAGATCTCCATTGCATGAGGGATGAACAAAATGTATTTTATTTTTACTTATGGAAGCCACCATTAAGAATCAGCAGTTTACCAACTTGACAATTTTAACGGAGCTCTTAATAAACGCTCGATAGTTACGGTAAATGACGTCAGCAATCAGCTGTTTCTCAATTCGGTTGTATATGTCAATACATATTTATAATAATCACTTCATCAAGAATTCTTAAAACCAGAATTTTTTAGTGGAGGATGGAGGAGTATCACTGGTATTACAGTTGAAGAGAGAGAGAGAGAGAGAGAGAGAGAGAGAGAGAGAGAGAGAGAGAGAGAGAGAGAGACTAATGTCTCGGTTAGGTTGTTACACTGAAGATACCCACTTGCAAAAGTCAAATAATAGTTGTACTTTAAGTATAACAATGATTTTAATAAAACTTGTTTATTGTTATCATACTGCATGTATATTATCATATTACAATAGAATATGAACATAGCGATGAATGTGCCATTTGCATTCTAGTTTTCTTTACTTCCATAAAATAACAGCTGATTGCATTTTACCGATAGCATCACTGTCTTTAGTTGCTGAATGGAACTTAATTCAGAGATACAATGGTCTCCCAGTATTCGCGGGATGTGTACCAGACTACCCCACAAATAGTTAGAATACGCAAATAGTTGGAACCCCTATAAAAACACTGAAAATGGCCTATTTTTGTAGGTAAGACTCAAGGAAAACCCACTAAAAATATTTATACCTGTTTTTTTTAAGTTTTATCACAAAAAGTCCAGTTGACCGAATGTCGAATTTTTATATATATATATTTTTTATATGCAATTATTTCAGAAATAAGAAAAGCTACAACCTTCAAATATTTTTCGTTTTATTCTACATGAAATTGCGCACATTTTCAAATATAAAACTCTATGAAATGCCTAATATGAAACGGAGCAAATATTCCGAGAATGGGACATACGCATTTCGGAGATTTGTGTCAGAGAATCCGAGCGCGGAGGGAAGGAAAGATTTTTTTTTTAAATTCACCATAAATCTAAATATTTTGCTAGAGACTTCGAATTTGTTTCAAGATGAAGATAAATGACTGAATATTACTAGACTGTAAGAGTTTTAGCTTACAATTGCGTTTTTTGACCATTTCGGTAGAGTCAAAGTTGACCGAACGTGGTTTTTTTTCTATTTATCGTGATTTATATGCAAATATTTCAAATGAGAAAACTACAACCTTCAAATTAATTTTTTGTTGTATTTTACATGAAATTGCGCACATTTTCATATATAAAACTTTATGTAACGGCTAATTTAAAATGGTGCAAACATTACCACAATCGCATGTATGATTTTTTCGGAAGAGTTACCGCACTGACGTAAAGAAAATGTTATTTTTTTCATAAATTCACCATAAATCGAAATATTGTGCTAGAGACTTCCAATTTGTTGCAAAATGAGGGTAAATGCTTGAATATTACTAGAATATAAGCGTTTTAGCTTACAATTGCATCTTTCGACCATTTCGGTAGAGTCAAAGTTGACCGAAGGTTGAAATTTTGGCAATTATCGTTATTTATATGAAAATATCTCAAAACTGATAAAAGCTACAACCATGGGTTGTTTTTAGTTGTATTGTGCATAAAATTGCGCACATTTCCATATATAAAACTTTATATAACGGCTAATTTTAAAATGGTGCAAACATTACCACAATCGCATGTATGATTTTTTTCGGAAGAGTTACCGTGCGGACGTAAGGAAAAAGTTTTTTCATAAATTCACCATAAATCGAAATATTGTGCTAGAGACTTCCAATTAGTTGCAAAATTAAGGTAAATGATTGAATATTACTAAAATATAAGAGTTTTAGCTTACAATTGCGTTTTTCGACCATTTCGGTAGAGTCAAAGTTGAAATTTTGGCAATTATCGTTATTTATATGAAAATATCTCAAAACTGATAAAAGCTACAATCATGAGTATTTTATTGTTGTATTCTACATAAAAATGCGCACATTTTCATATTTAATACTTCATGTAACGGCTAATTTACAATGGTACAAAAGTTATGTCAAAGTGATGAAATAATTTCCGAGATGTGTCACAGATACTTTTTAGTGCGGCAAGAAAGAAATTCGCGCTTACGCGCCTGCTTAACGATTGTAAACAAAACAACACCTTGATCCGTGAACTCCCAGCATCCCCCAAGGCGCGTGATTCAAAAGTTTTAGGCTGGTAGGCCTATAATCATTTTTCCGCGAGACAAAAAATGTTGACGTAAAATACGTCCAGTCTGGGTAAGAGGGTTAACTGATTATCAGCGCCGATAAGCACACAAAATTGCTGATTTTTGCTTATCAGTGATTTTCATCTATCATCAAGCCGTCGGAATGGAACAACCCGGCCCCCCTCGATAACTGGTAACTGCCTATAGTAAACAAAAAGATCACTATTAATTTTTCAACAGAAATCTTGCATCCTTCAACAAAAATCTTGCATTTACTATACACTAGTATCCGTTTCTTCTAAATGTTTCACTCATGAAATTAAAAAAAAAGCAATATAAGCTCTGCTGCAAAGCTTTTGGCAGCAAGCTGGGGAATTTTGTGCTGTCTTACCTTTGTAATGGCTCATACGTACATATATGCATTTTTTCTGAATATTTAATTTTGAGGTTGATTTTATGGCCTTTGGTTTATCCTCACATTTCCTGAAGCCCTGCAGATCTCTGAACTCACATATCACATATTCATATACTATATAAAGAAACCTCTACACAGTATACTTTGAATACAGAAATCCCACCTCCCAGCTCCTCTCTCCTCATAACTAACTAGTAAAGAAACTAAGAAAATGATCTAGCTGGAAGTTGTGAATACCCAAGTACTGATCATTTTCTTCTTGGGGATTAGACTGCCTGGGGCATTTTATTCCCCAGTGAGGTAAGTAACGGGTTTGTATAATATAATTTGCTCTGTTTTTAAATAATTACATCTTTGTTCATATGCGAACAAACCTTCGGTCTTAACAATAGGATAATATCTAGTACCTAGCTGGATCCGGTTAAATCGCAGATGAAAGCAAGGAATCTTGTGAGATCTGGCAATGCATGTGTATATCGGGTAGAGTGGTCAAGGACCATGCACCTACACCACCACATTAGTCTTTTCTTAAATCCCTGGGTGAGAGTTGTTTTTTACCTCTCTCGGCCTTTACCTGGTTTATTGCCCGTTTCGATTGTTTAATGTGTGTGTGTTTGCGTGGTTATTATGGCTTCTTCTGCTCCTTCTCAGCCTTGTCAACGTATGTGCCCTGAAACTTTAGGTTTTCCATGTTCTCGTTTTTTGGCTTCGGCTGCGATCAATCCCCACATCACATGTAGTACGTGTTGCTCTAATGTTTGTACAATAATGAATCCTTGTACGGAATGCCATGCGTGGCCTAAAGAGCAGTGGAAGTTGTTTTATAGCAAGAGGGAGCATCGTAAGGTTTCTACTCTTCCTTCGTGAGAGGGTTTTTCTTCTCCTCTTCCCGGTGCTTTATCTCTTGCTGCAGTCACACCCCATACTAATGTTGTGCCTTTGTCCCCTTCCTTTTCTTCCATTGATTCGTTGTTGGAAGTATCGGGAGGCCCTCAGGCTGATTTTTGTAATGTCCATCCTTCTTCTTTGGGAGTTAATTTGATTCCTGAGAGGGAGGAGGCTTCTTCATCACTGTCTTTTATTGCAGAGTCAGAGGCGTCCAAGATGGCGGCACTTTGGACGTTGATGGGCCTACAGGGTTCTCCGTCCTTGGAGGGTATGTTGACGCACTTCATGGATGCTCGCTAACCTCCTCCTCATGCTGTCCAGGTCCTCCTCCATCCTCCTGGCCTCGTCTTCGTTGGTAGCCAAGGTCAGCCATTTTGTATTGCTCCGCCAGTGACGGTTGCTACTTCTTCAAGTCAGAGGGAAGCCGTGGCGTCAGCCCCGCTAGTGACATCACGGGGTCAGTCATTTTGTATCCTTCCGCCAGTGACATCTGCTTCCTGTTTGGATCGAGGGGAAGGAAGCAGTGATGTCATCACCACTTATGACTTCACTTCCATCGATGACATCACTCCCAGTTGTCTCCTCTGCGCTGTCTCACTCATCTGTGTTGTAATCGTTTGCTACTGTGATGTCATCTCTGCCATCCAATTCACTGCATCTCCCTTCCATGTCGTCGGAGCCTTCTCTTGCTGAGCCGACTGAGGCTTTCTGCCAGGCGGTTCTTAGGAGAATGGACTGTTTTGGAAGATAAGTTGGCTGCCATGTCGGCTGGGAGGACTGGAAGCAAACGTGTTGCATTGCCCCCGCCTCCCGCAAAGAGATTACGTAGTCTTCCTCTCCTTCTCCCCCATCTCTGCTGCATAGGCATATCAAGCGTTGGAAGGCTAAGGACTTTGCTCTTTCTTTGCCTGCGAGTGAGGACCAACATGCCCGTGTTCATGAGTGTTGGTGTTTCGAAAAGTGATAGTGTATCTTCCCCTGTGCACTTGGCAGTGGCTGCTTTGTCCTCTGCATCGAGTCACGAGCGTGTTGCAACCTCTCCCGTTCGTGCACATGTTGCAGGCCCTCCCACTTCTCCGTCTCCAGGGCCTATTCGTCGCCATAAGGATCTCAAGGCGCTTGTCAAGAGGTCGAAGGTTGTGAACGCGGAGTTGGTGCCGCAGGAGTCTTTGCCTACCCCTCTCCCCAGTACTTCCAGGAGTTCGACTCCGAGGGATTCTCATTCGTTTTTGAGTATTCAAGGTTCCTCTCCAGCTCACGTTCGTATGCCTGCCATGCCTGTGCCCGTTCGCGGCCATTGTTAAGGAGTCATCTGGTGATGTTCCTGGTGTTGTGGTTGGTTTGTCGCGGGAGTCGGCGCTTGGATCCAGCCCAGACAGGTTAATTGGTGTTTCAGGCTGTTTGGCTGCTGGTTCTTCCATTAATTTGAACAAGGAAGGTGTTTTACATGAACCTGCACACCCTTCTCATCGTCGGTCTCCATTGCTGGAGCAGGAGGAGGGAGACACGCAAGAGTTTTTGTTTTCCTTTTCAGAAGTTGTTGATCTTATTCGTGGTTTCAACAATTTGGAGAGTAGGACTCAGGCTCGGTTGTCTTACACTCCTTCCTGCTTGGAAGCCTGGCTAGGAGCTACACAGGATCTCAAATCTTCATTTCAACTTCCCTTGTCGGGGCACGTTCAATCAGTCTTGCATAAGGTTAACACCTCTATTTCAGATCGGGACAGTTCACTTCACTCTAGGGGCTCTGCCAGGCTGCTACCCCCGCCTCTCATGAGGCATAGGATGTACAGGCGGTCCCCGGGTTACGACGGTTCCGGCTTACAACGTTCCGAGGTTACGACGCTTTTTCTTAAATATTCAATGGAAAAATCCGTCCTGGGTTACGACGCTTGTTCCGAGGTTACGACGCTGACGCTTCCGACGCTCCGAGTTAACGACGCTTTTAAAAAACGCATACTATGATAAAAATCCTTTATAGTTTAGCACAGTATATTAACAAAAATAAGTTTCTGGTTAGATTACAACAAAAATTTTGAGGTTATGATGATTTTCGACACTTTTTATGTCGTATTTTTCAATGTTTTTTAGTGACGCCTCATATGCGGAACTAGTTTCCGAGTGAATGAATACATACTAGCTTGCGGTGCGCAAAGTTTACATATAACAGTCCAAAAGCGCAAATAATAAAAAAATCATTGCTTGTTTCCAGTAATAATAACAAAACGAAGTTTCTGGTTAGATTACAACGCAAATTCCAAGTATCCAAAGAGAGACATTATCCAGTAATTTGATCAGAGAGAGAGAGAGAGAGAGAGAGAGAGAGAGAGAGAGAGAGAGAGAGAGAGAGAGAGAGAGAGAGAGAGGCGTCTTCCGACGCTCTGAGTTAAGGACAGAGAAGTGTTCGTTTCGTTAAATGGCCTCTGACTCATGCCAGTAAATGTTTTGTTGATATTAATAATACAAGCCTATTTAGAGATACGTTTACTTTAATTAGTCTATATGATACGTAAATAGTAATCAGCTGTTCTTGTAGCCCTCAAGATTTGGTAAAATCACTCCAGGTTGTACATAAAACTTCAAGAATGTAGTGTCACCAGAGGATTACAATAGTTTTTACCTTCAAGAACCAGCATTCTTTTATGAAAATAACTCCAGGTTGTACATAAAACTACAGGAAACAAACATGTAGTGTATTCAAAGATTACAAGTAAGGTTTTTATAACTTTTTATTAGTTTAAGACATATTTCCAAGCATCGTTCCGGCTTACGACGATTTTCGGCTTACGACGCGTCTCAAGAACGGAACCCCCGTCGTAACCCGGGGACTGCCTTTACTATGCTATGAACTCTGCCTTTTTTATGTCATGTCATCTTAACCTGGACGTCATTCGCCTGAAGCCGGGATTGACTTTGGAGCAGGTGAGGTCAGTAGCTCCATCGTTGTCTCCACAAGATGCCTCAGCGTTGGAATCTACGGCAGCCTCCATGTTGCAGACAGTTTCTTGGCTGGACTTCTGGTCTATGGTCATTGCCAAGATAGCTTCTGACAGGTCCCCAGAAGGGTTGGTGAGTGCATCCTCTCTTGCCAGTTTGTTGCAATCTGGAGGCAAGGCGTTTTCGTATGTGGCTCACCTTAGTGTTCATTTATGGGCTAACCTTCTCCTGATTAGAAGAGATGCGGCTTTATCCAGGATGGAAAGATCAGTTGACCGTGTCCTTGCTGGTGTTGAGAAATGGGGATCTGTTGAAGTCTCAATTTTTGTTCCCTTGGACCGAGCTGGAGGATGCGATAGACCGGTGCCGGGCTGACACTAAGGACAGATTGGTGCACCAGGCTGTCTAAGTCGGAGTCTCGTCCTCGGGGCCGTCTGGCTCCTCCTCCTCCCCCTGCCCAGCAGCAATCACAAAGTTCATCGGTAGGTTAGGCTCCTCTCCCTCTCCTGTGCTAGGGGCTGAGTGATGGGGTGGAGAAGTGGGTAGTTGATGTCCTTTGGGTGGGGTACCTACTGCCATTTGACTTCTCTACTCCTCTCTCAGACAAGCCGCAGCTCTAGGGCGTATCCTCCATATTCTCTGCGGTTCTTAGCTCTTTGGGAGGAAGTGCAGAAGATGCTGGACAAGGATGCGATAGAAGAAGTGGTGCGTCTGTTTCCAGGGTTTTACAGTCACATCTTCTCGATGTCCAAGGAGTCGGGAGGTTGGAGACCTGTGATCGACTTATCCACCATGAATCACTTCATCAGGAAGACACAGTTCAAGATGGAGACCCCGCGTTCAGTGTTGGCAGCTGTGAAAGAAGGTGACTTCATGCTGTCGATAGACTAGAGGGACGCATACTTCCAGATCCCTTTTCATCCGACGTCCAGGAAGTTCCTACACTTCTCTCTCAGGGACAAGGTCTTTGAGTTCAAAGTCCTGTGCTTCGGGCTGACCACAGCCCCTCAAGTGTTCACAAGGGTCTTCTCTCTCGTATCAAGTTGGGCCCATGCTCAGGGGATCTGTCTGCTGAGGTACATGGACGATTGGTTGGTCTTAGCAGGTTCCAGGGAAAAGCTGCTGCAGGACAGAGATCGTCAGCTTCGGTTTTGTATGGAACTGGGCATTGTGGTCAACAAGGAAAAGTCAAACCTCGTACCCAGTCAAAGAATTCTCTACCTGGCCATGGTCATCAATACGGCAGTTGCAAGAGTTTTCCCATCTGATCAAAGGTTGGAGAAGTTGAGTGGTGGCACACGACTTTCACTTGGAACCACATCAGTCAGCTCATCAGTGGCAGGTTCTTCTGGGAGTTTTGTCTTCCCTGAAGAAGCTGGTACCTCATGGGTATTTTCATCTTCGGTCTCTACAATGGTGACTGGGGGAATTCTGGTCTCTGGCGGGGGGACTCACCCCTGTTAAAAGTTCCTCTCTCTCTGGAAGTGAGAGAAGACCTTCGTTGGTGTTTGGATGACCGAAATCTTTTGAAGGGTGTCCCTCTGCGTTCTCTCCCACTGGACTTCCTTCTATTTTCTGACACCTCCCTCACAGGTTGGGGGGGTTCATTTAGCGGCCTCATTGCCTCAGGCATTTGGAGTTTGGAAGAAAAACAGCAGCATATCAACGTCTTGGAGTTGAGGGGAGCCTTCCTGGGTCTGAAGGAGTTTTGGGAGAAGGTAGAGGGTCATTCTGTCATTCTCATGTCAGACAACACTAAGGTGGTCGCCTATGCAAACAAACAGGGAGGCCTGGTTTCACGTCAACTTCACGCTTTGACCGTCGAGGTTCACTAGTGGGTGGTCAGCAATTCGGTAGAGCTCTCAGACAGGTATATCCCAAGTAAAGAGAATGTGGTCACAGACAAACACATTCGTTGGGATCAGATCCTAGGCACAGTGGTCCCTTCATCAAGTAGTAGCAGACAAGCTCTTCTAGGTTTGGGGGAGACTTATGCTGGACCTTTTTGCGACTTGGTTCAACAGGAAACTGAAGTATTCTGTTCAGTGGTTCCAGATCCTTTAGCGCTAGCGGAGGATGCGTTCCAACACCCTTGTGACAACCTGGAGGTGTTTGCCTTCCCTCCATTTTGTTTGATCCATCAGGTTCTGAACATGCTGATGAGTTCGCAGGGTCTCAGGATGACTTTGATAGCCCCTCTGTGCCTCAGGTGGAATGTTTTCCAGATCTGCTATCATTGTTGTCAGAGGTTCCGAGGGAAATTCCCCCTTGGCAGCATCTCTTGTGTCAGCTGCATGCAGAAAGGTTCACCAGTTAGTAGAATCCCTGTCTCTTCATGGTCGGAGGCTATCAAGTATCTCCTCCGAGAGAGAGGCTTTTCTCAGAGAACAGCAGGGCATACGTCCAACAGTCTCAGAAGGTCGACCTCTGCAGTTTACCAAGGCAAATGGGCGATCTACTGTGATTGGTGTCGTAAACGGGGTTTTTCTCCACTCGAAACCTCTATTCAGGGAATAGCAGACTTTTTAACCTTCCCTACAGATGAGAAACGTTTGTCCGTTTCTGCCATTAGAGGCTACAGGGCGGCCCTGAATTTAGTGTTGCGCCTTAGAGGCATCAACATCTCTTCCTGGGAACTTTCCTTAATAGTTAAGGGGTTTGAGCAGTCGAGTTCTCCTAGGGAGCTCAAGCCTCCGACGTGGGATGTTTCCTTGGTTCTAAAAAAACTTCACTAAGGGTCCATAAGAGCTGGACTGGTGGGTAGGCCCCCAGCAGGTTTAGGATGTCTTGTACCTCCCTCCAAGTATGAGTCTATCCTACTGTTAAGACCGAAGGTTTGTTCGCGTATAAACAAATGACAAATTTTCTAAGACAATTTGTATTTTTCATAACTACAAACGTGAGGTCTTAACATTGCACTGCCCACCTCTAGCTGCCCCTCTGTCTGCTAAGACATCCTGAGTTGGGAAAAACTGAAGCGGTGGTGTAGGTGCATGGGCCTTGACCACTCTTCACCCGATATACGCATGCATTGCCAGATCTCACAAGATTCCTTGCTTTCACCTGCGATTTAACTGGTGCTAGAAATGATCCTATTGTTAAGACCTCAGGTTTGTGGCTATGAAAAATGATATTGTTATGATACAATAAAGTTTTGTACATACTTACCTGACAGATATATACTTAGCTATAGACTCCGTCGTCCCCGACAGAAATTCGAATTTCGCAGCACACACTACAGGTAGGTCAGGTGATCTACCGCCCTGCCACTGGGTGGCAGGACTTGGAACCATTCCCGTTTTCTAATCAAATTTTCTCTTCCACCTGTCTCCTGAGGGGAGGCTGGGTGGGCCATTAATCGTATATATCTGCCAAGTAAGTATGTACAAAACTTTATTGTATCATAACAATATCATTTTTGTACATTCAACTTCCCTGTCAGATATATACTTAGCTGATTGGCACCCTTGGTGGTGGGTAAGAGACAGCTACTACTGAAATAGACAGGTAAACAACATACGTTGCAGGTAATAACAAAAAACCTTGGTTCCTACCTGATTAAGCGGAAGACTTCGTGGCTACTGCCCAGGAGTCTGCTTCGCCTCAAGAGCCTCAGTGAGATAGTGACCTATGGCTAAGAGTTCTTGTGGGTCTGTCAATGGGGTCTTATCCACTTACTTGGCAGAGCCTGAAGGCATTTGTCAATGGGTGCTAACCCACTAATATGGCAACACACCTGCTTAAAAGCATAATCAAGGAGCACAACACCGATCCCGATCACCTGATCCTAACACCCGTGTTAGTCTATGGATTGAAAGGAGTTATCCCCAAACTCCTAACAAACTACCAAAAACTCGAAACCACAACCATAAACGAATACTAAACAGATATAATACAAAAAGGTTTGTACACCCTCCTGTCAGACACACACCCAGTTCCTTTCTGACAAAGGCGACGGCCGCCTGTGCGACATCTTGCGCCCCTGCCAGGAGAAAACCACGAACATATCTAACAGGAGAGTTTAACATACACAGTAATTCAATAAAATTTTAATACAATGAATAAAAATGGGTATTGTTTAGATACAATAAAGTTTTATGCATACTTACCTGGCAGGTATATATATAGCTTATCCTCTTGACGCACTGGCAGAATTTCAAAACTCGCGGCAAACCGCTAGTACACTGGTGTTCAGGTGATGGCCACCCCGCTCCCGTGGCGCTGGTACTTGGAACTATTCCCGTTTTCCTCAGATTTTCTCTGAACCCTGTCTCCTGAGGGGAGGAGGGTGGGAATTTAATTATATATACCTGCCAGGTAAGTATGCATAAAACTTTATTGTATCATAACAATACCATTTTTATGCATGACACTTACCTGGCAGTATATATATAGCTGATTGACACATTTGGAGGTGGGTCATAGACAGGGCAACATCGTCATAATTCAAAAATTAACTAAATTTTTAGAAACTATGTATTATGTTCCTTACCTGCTAAGGTAGCTGAACTTCGTAGGTCCTGCCTCTTAGCCTGCTAAACCACCTTAGTAGCTCTCAACTAGGACGTGACCTGTTTGTTGAGAAGCTAACAATAAGGGAGGCCTGACAACTGGACGTGACCAATTTGTTGACAGAGAACCCTAGCCTCTATTTACCACGGGCATTCATGCTAGGAAAGTTAGTCACCTGAACCACACACACATATAATAAACACTAACCAACAGGACTGAGCTGTCTTAACCTTCTCAGACAACCATAAAAACACTATAACCTAATTAAAAATAAAAAACCTAGCATGTTATTAGGTTGTGGGGTGGAAAACTCCTTTGCCCAGTACTGTACCTGATTGGATACATACGGGCCTAAACGTTTGACAATTATCAAAAGTTGTCTTCACGTCTCTAAGGAATAATGAGAGGCAAACACAGAGTTTGTCCTCCAATACGTTGAATCTATAATGTCCTGAGGGCTAAATTTTTCCTGAATGCTAAGGACGTAGCTACTTGCTCTCACCTCATGAGCTTTAACTTTAATTAAACCGAAGCATTCCTCTTGACAAAGCAAATGAGCATCTTTAATGACTTCTCTTACAAAGAAAGCCATTGCGTTTTTAGACATAGGTCTAGTAGGATCTTTAACAGAGCACCACAGAGAACATGAAGTTCCCCTAATTGCTTCTTGTTCTTTCTACGTAAAACCGTAAGGTCTCTTACTGGGCAAAGAAACCTTTCTTGTTCTTGACCTACAGATCAGCCAGTCCTTCAATCTCAAAATGATCTTGGCCATGGATGCGAAGGATTCTCATTCTTTGCTAAGAAACTCCTGTTGAAAAGAACAAACTGCTTTGTTGTGCTTCCAACCTATTTGCTTGTCAATAGCTTGCAGCTCGCTAATCCCTTTAGCTGTAGCTAAGGCTACTAAGAAGATAGTTTTCTTCGTAAGCTCTCGCAAAGGCGCACTGCCCATAGGTTCGAACTTATCCGTCTACCAAGAATTTGAGAACGACATCCAAATTCAAGAAGGGGTTCTGCACCTTCGATCCTTCTTTGTATCAAACGATCTGAGGAGATCTCTAAGATCTGCGTCATTGGACAGGTTTAAACCTCTGTGTCTAAACACTGCAGACAACATACACCTTATAGCCTCTAATCGTCTGATTAGCCCAAACCTAGTTCTTTCTTCAGGTATAGCAGGAAATCTGCAACTGTGTCACAGAGGTACTGGATGAAGAAATCTTCCGATTCTTACACCAATTTACGGAAGTTCTCCCACTTCGACTGGTACACTTTGATAGTCGATGGCCTTCGTGCTCTTGCAACTGCCCTTCGCTGCTTCTCTAAAAACCCCCTCGCTCTGACAAGTCTTTCGATAGTCTGAACGCAGTCAGACCCAGAGCGAGGGTGTTCTTGTGGAACCTGTCGAAGTGGGGTTGTTTGAGAAGATCTATTCTCGTGGTGGGTAGACTTCTCGGAGAAATCTACTGTCCATTCCAGTACCTCTGTGAACCACGTTTGGGCCGGCCAGTATGGGGCTATCAGGGTCAGCCTTGTTCCTCGACTTTCCCTGAATTTTTTCATTACCTTTCCTAAAATCTTGAACGGTGGAAAAGCGTACGCATCTAGACCCGTCCAATCTAGTAGGAAGGCATCGACTGCGACTGCGACTGCAAGAGGGTCCGGGATTGGAGAACAATAGTTCGTGTAACCTCTTCGTCGCCGCGGTGGGGGTAGCGAAAAGATCCATCTACTGGAGTGCCCCAGAGCTTCCACAGTCTCTGGCATACTTGAAGATGCAACATCCACTCCGTGGAAAGCACTTGTCCGTCCCTGCTCAACAGATCCGCCCTGACGTTCTCTCTCCCTGAATGAACCTGGTGAGCAGGGTGACGTTTTCTCTCTGCGACCAAAGAAGAATCTCCTTCGCCAGGTGCAAAGGGCCAACGAGTGGGTTCCTCCTTGTTTCCGTATATATGGCCAGAGCTGTGGTATTGTCCGCGTTGATCTGCACCACTTTGCCGCTGATCCACGGTCTGAACGCTTTCATAGCCAAGAAGATCGCCATCAGTTCCTTCCTGTTTATGTGCCATGCCTTTTCTTCTTCGCTCCAAAGGGCCTGACTCCTCCGAGGGCCCAGCGTCGCTCCCCAGCCTGCGTCTGACGCGTCGGAAAATAATATCCGGTCTGGGTTCCTCTGCTGGAGTGACGTACCCTCTGACAACCTCTCCGGAACTAGCCACCACTTTAGTTCCTCCTTTATCTTTGAAGGAATTGGAAACCGGAAGGAATCTGGTTGCGATCTTCTTGTCCAGACTTCGTTCAGAAAGAACTGTAAGGGCCTCATGTGAAGTCTCCCTAGTGAAATGAACCGCTCTAACGAAGAGAGTGTCCCCAGCAGGCTCATCCACTCTCTCGCTGAGCATTGGTCTTTCAATAGGAATTCTTGCACTTTCCGTATACACATGGTCTGCCTTTCGGGTGACGGAAAAGCCCGAAAAAGTCACTGAGGATATCAGAATTCCCCAAAATAAACTAGTTCCTGGAGAGGGGATCAATCGTGACTTTCCAGGTTCACCATCAGACCCAGTTGCTGAGTTAATTCCAATGTTAACGTTCCGTGGTCCTCCAGACATTGCTGTTTGATTGTGCTCTTATGAGCCAATCGTCGAGGTAGAGAGAGAGGGCACCTCTGACTCCTGCCAAATGAAGCCACTTCGCCACATTCGACATCATTCTTGTAAAAATTTGAGGCGCCGTGCACAGCCCGAAACACAGGGCTTTGAATTGATAAATCCTTCCCTGGATCACGAATCTCAAAATATTCCTGGACCTTGGATGAATTGGAATATGGAAGTACGCATCCTGAAGGTCCAGTGTTACCATCCAGTCCCCTGGTCGTACCGCTGCCAGTACTGAATCGTTCGTCTCCATCGTAAACTTGGTCTTTTCTACGAACAAGTTTAGCTGGCTTACGTCCAGTACCGGCCTCCAACCTCCTGATGATTTCGGTACTAGAAACAGACGGTTGTAAAACCCTGGGGATTCGTGATCCAGAACCGGTTCTATTGCCCCCTTTTCTATCATGGTGACGACCTGGATGCCCAAAGAGCCTCTCTCTTCTCTAAATCGATGTAATGAGCCCCTAGGGCTCTCGGAGCTGTAGCGAGAGGTGGTTTCTTGAGAAAGGGAATCTTGTACCCTTCCTTCGCTACCTTTACGGACCAAGGATCCGCTCCTTTGCTTTGCCAGACTTCCCAGAAGTCTAAAGTACTGGACCCCACACAAGTCTGGAGGAAACTTCTGACTCATTGTTTGGTTGAAGTTTTGGCCCCTTTTTTCCTGGTTGGTTGGAACTCTTTTCCCTCTAAATGCTGGTCGAGAGAAAGTCCTACCCCGAAAGGGCTGCTGTGCTGTCTTCGTATCCTTCGTAGTCTTCTTCATGACCTTAGAAGGTAAATACTTCCTTACAGATGACGTAAGAAGATCTTGAGTCGCCTTCTGAGTGAGGGAGAGAGATATGTCCTTAATGATCTCTTGAGGGAAGAGCTGTCCTGACAGAGGAGAGAACATCAACTCCGACTTTTGCGCGTTCGACACTCCTTTAGCAGCGAACGAGCATAAGAGATGTCTTTTCTTCAAGACGCCTGCTGTAAAAATTGAAGCCAATTCATTAGCTCCATCTCTCAAAGCTTTATCCATACAGGACATAATACTTCTCGACAACTCGGATACTGACGACTCCTCCATCTCCGAAGTCCGAGCCAGGGCCCCCAACGACCAGTCAAGAAAATTAAACACCTCAAAAGTCCTAAAGATACCTTTGAGTAAATGGTCGAAATCCGAAGAAGAAGTCCACCACACTTTGGCTGAATGCAAAGCATGACTACGGGAGCTATCCACTATGTTGGAAAAGTCTCCCTGGGAGGAGGCAGGCACTCCCAGGCCAAGACTTTCCCCCGTAGCATACCAAACACCAGACTTCCGAAGCCAACTTGGCCGGAGGAAATACAAAAGAAGTCTTTCCCAACTCTTTCTTCTCCTTCAACCACTCATTTACGCGTTGAAGGGCTTTCTTGGCCGAAATGGACAAAGTCAGTTTTCAAAAAACGACGATTTCTTGGCTGTCTTCGTCTTCGAAAATTGCGGACAAAGGCGATGGCGGGCCTGAAGGTTGAAAATCTCCTTCAAACAAAGAAAGAAGAATGCACTCTGTTAGCCTCTTGTAGTCCGAAGAAGGAGCTTCCGTCTTGTCCTCTTCCGCACTCTCCGCAAATCTTCCTCCTGCGAAGAAATATCTTGAAAAACCAAGATCCTGCTGACTCTCCAATCAGAGTCCTTATGCGGCTCCTGTTTAGAAAGCGACATGCGGCACTGACTCCCTATAAAACTCCTCTCTTCCTTGTCGAGACAATGTTTTTGACTTGCTGCCGCCTGCGTCCTGCGTCCTCCTGAACGATGCGTCCACCATGCGTCCATCACTTCTCCTGCGTCCTCCTGTTTTGCGTCCTGCGTCCTGCAACTTCGTCCTTCTTAAGGGACGCACTGCGCCTCCTGGATCGAGTTGTACGTCCTGCTCCTCTGGAGGACTTAACCGGGGAGAGACGAGTCCTTACGTCTACGAAGGTTGTTCGGGCTTCTCCCATGATTGACATCACTGCCAATCTCTGCTGCATGTCCCGCAGCACCTCCTCTTGTTCCGCCTCCTTACGAGACTCTGATGATGAGGAGATCGAGACGCACGGGCTAACACGAAGCGGCGAGCGAACTTCCAAACTGACGTGAAAATCCTCTTCCTTTTGATAGGGATCATCTCTTCATCCTCCGATGAAAAAATCTCAGGGCTACTCACCCTTCTGGTCGAAAGCCCTTCCTCCTGTGAAGAGGACGGATAGTATGACCTCTTGAGAGGACGCGATACTTCCGCGAAACCGCCCCCTACTCCTTCCCGAGGCCGAAACTATCCGAAGAAGTAACGGCACTTCCCAGTATCGCCTTTTCTATGACGTACTGCAGCAGCTGGGACGTACCAACAGGACTGCCTGAAGGGACGACTGATCGCAAGTCAACCCCTCTCGCCTCCCTTCGACTGTCGGACATGCCTTCTCCCTTGGGTCTGGGAGCTTGACAGAGGTCTCGGTCTAGGAGCACGAGAGAGACGATCAGGCGCCCCCTCCACAACACTGTCCCCCCAAACACTTCACTTTGTCTGTTAAATCGTTAATTAGGTCTCCCATGGACGCAAGGGCAGCGAAACACTTTCACTATTTGTGGATCAGTTAGTATCCTCAGATACAGCAACTGGAGCAGGAGAAAACCTGGGGGGAAGGTACTACATCTACATGTGAATGAGCTGGAGAAGACACATGCAAAGATTCATCCAAAGGTTTACTCGAAGATCCCGATCTTTCACTCCTAGATACAGATCTTCTAACCGATCTTTTTCTAATCTCTCCACATACTTCATAAGAGCCTTCCACTCTTTCTCATTCAGACACTGACATTCATTGCACCTATGTCCCACGTACATACAAACTCCCGACACTTCTTACAAATAGTATGTGGATCTACCGCTGATTTCGGCATGTCTCACCTTACACCCTTCTGACACAAAAACTTCTGAACATACTTACTGAAATCAGAATACTAAACAAGGTCCAAACAAAATGCGATTGCCACTCTAACTTCGTGAATACGATACCAATATCCAAAAAGTCAGATAACGAGCAGGAAATTCTAACAGAGAACCAACAACGATGTTGCCGGTTCGGCTGGCAGAGAAAATCTGAGGAAAACGGGAATAGTTCCAAGTACCAGCGCCACGGGAGCGGGGTGGCCATCACCTGAACTACCAGTGTAACTAGCGGTTGCCGCGAGTTTTGAAATTCTGCCAGTGCGTCAAGAGGATAAGCTATATATATACCTGCCAGGTAAGTGTCATGCATAAAAAATTAAGGATCAGTATTTGCTCCATGTCCCAGCACCGTATCCACCGAAACATACGGACCAAGAGAGAAGCATTTCTCGTACATCACCCTGACATCCTTCAGGTAATGAGATGCAAAGACTGAATTGCATCTCCAATACGATGCATCAAGGATGTCCTTCATAGACATATTCCTTTGAAAAGCCAATGAAGTAGCAACTGCTCTTACTTCATGAGCCCTGACTCTGAGCAACTTGAAGGAGTCATCCAGGCATTTATCGTGAGCCTCTGTAATAACACTCCTTACAAAGAAGGCCAAGGCGTTTTTAGACATGGGTCTCTTCGGGTCCCTTACTGCACACCAGAGACTTTGTTGACAACCTTGAAGTTGCTTCTTCTTACTAAGATAAAACTTGAGAGCCCTGACTAGGCAAAGAGATCTTTCTATATCTTCCCTTACCAGGTTAGAAAGTCCTTTCACTTCAAAGCTCCTGGGCCAGGGCTTTGAAGGGTTTTCATTCTTAGCCAGAAACAATGTCTGGAAAGAACAGATAGCAGAATCTCCTTTAAAGCCAACACGTGAATCTAGAGCGTGGAGTTCGCTTGTTCTCTTAGCAGTAGCAAGGGACAACAGGAAAATACACTTCCTAGTTAAATCTCTAAAAGAGGCAAGGTGAGGAGGTTCAAACTTGTCCGAGGTCAGGAATTTCAGGACCACGTCAAGATTCCAGCTAGGAGTACGAGGAGTCCTGGATTTGGAAGTCTCGAAAGACCGTATAAGATCGTGCTATTTCAGGCCCCTATTCCTGAAAACCGCTGATAGCATACTCCTGTATCCTTTGATGATGGATACCGAAAGTTGCGATTCCTCTCTAAGGAAAATAAGGAAATCGGCTATATTGGTCACAGAGGTATTGGAGGAGGACAGCTTCTTCGATCTACACCATCTCCTAAAGACTTCCCACTTCGACTGGTAAACCCGTATTGTTGAAGATCTGTGGGCTCTAGCGATAGCGCTGGCAGCTTTGCGTGAAAAGCCTCTCGCTCTGACAAGTCTTTCGATAGTCGAAAGGCAGTCAGAGCGAGAGCGGGGAGGTTTTGATGAAAACTCTCGAAGTGGGGTTGTCTGAGCAGATCTGTCCTGTTTGGAAGAGATCTGGGGAAGTCCACCGTCCATTCCAGTACCTCTGTGAACCAATCTTGAGAGGGCCAAAAGGGGGCGATGAGAGTCAATCTCGTCCCCTTTGAGGCCACGAACTTCCTGAGCACTTCCCCTACTTCAATGGGAGAAAGGCGTAGGCGTCTAAGGCCGACCAATCTAGGAGAAGGGCATCGACCGCGATTGCTCTTGGATCCTCTACTGACAAGCAGAAGTTGTCTATCCTCTTGGAGAGGAACGTGGCAAATAGGTCTACCTGAGGCCTCCCCCACAGAGACCAGAGTCTTTGACAAACTTCTGAGTAGAGGGTCCACTCTGTGGGAAGGACCTGATTCCTCCTGCTCAATCTGTCTGCTCTCACGTTCCTCTCTCCTTGTACAAATCTCGTAAGGAGGGTTATATTCCTTTCTTCCGCCCAGATCAACAGATCCCTCGCCAGTTCGTAGAGGGAGAAAGAATGGGTCCCCCCCTGTTTTCGGATATAAGCCAGAGCCGTGGTGTTGTCCGAGTTGACTTGGACCACCCCGTCTCTGACTTCTGACTCGAAGAACTTTAGGGCTAGGTGTATTGCCAGCAGTTCTTTGGAGTTTATATGCCAGGACACCTGCTCCTTTGTCCAGGTGCCTGACACTTCCCTTGCTCCTAGTGTTGCTCCCCATCCTGTCTCCGATGCGTCGGAGAATAACACTTGGTTGGGGCTCCGAATGGCAAGGGACAAGCCCTCGTTCTTCTTTAGAGGGGCCAACCACCACTTTAAGTGAATCTTTACGTCCAGGGGAATCGTGAAAGAGTCTGTCAGTTGTCCCGTCTTCCATTTCCACACTCTTCGTAGGAAGAATTGAAGGGGGCGAATGTGAAGTTTCCCTAGGGAAAAGAACTGCTCCAGCGAGGAAAGGGTCCCCAGTAGGCTCAACCATTCCCTCGCTGAGCTGCGTTCCTTCTCTAAGAAGTTAGAGACTTTTTGAAAGCCTCGAAGGAGTCTTTCTTGCGAAGGAAAAACCCGAAAACCCCGAGAATCCATCTGAATCCCCAGATATACCAGGTTCTGGCTGGGAATCATCTGGAACTTCTCGAGAGTGACGAGTAATCCTAGAGACCGTATCAGGTCTAACGTAAAAGTCAAGTCCTCCAAACACTGACTTTCTGACTTGGCCCTGATGAGCCAATCGTCCAAGTAAAGGGAGATGTTGATTCCCTTCAAATGAAGCCACTTCGCTATGTTTCTCATCAGGCTCATGAATACCTGAGGAGCTGTAGACAGGCCGAAGCACAAGGCCCTGAACTGGTAGATCTTGTCCTGGATCATGAAGCGAAGATACTTCCTCGACGAAGGATGAATGGGAACGTGGAAATAAGCATCTTGTAAGACGAGGGAGACCATCCAGTCTCCGGGACGTAGAGCTGAAAGAACCGAGGCGGACGTTTCCATGGAGAATTTTTTCTTCTCCACGAACCGATTCAGAGCGCTCATGTCTAGTACAGGCCTCCACCCCCCCCCCCCCCCCCCCCCCCCCCCCCGAAGCCTTCGGGACTAGGAAAAGGCGATTGTAAAACCCCAGGGAGTGGGGATCCTGTACCAACTCGATGGCCTCCTTGTTCCACATTTGATCCACCATCTGAAGGAGAGTATCTCTCAAAACAGGGTCTTTGTACCTCGCGGACAGTTCCCTTGGGGTCGACATATTCCTGAAAGGAGCCTCGCGCTTGCTGGAAGAGTCCAAAACTCTGAACTGCGCCTCGCATCGAGGAGACAGCTGGTAGGCTGGCGCCGAGCGGCTGGAATGAGGAACACGCCTGGAGGGATGAGGGTGCTCGGACATATCTTCATGCTTCTTGAAAGATCGAGGATCTGAAGAGGGGATCTTGGAAGAAGGAACCTCTAAATGCCGAGAGGATCTCTTGACAGGAAGAGAAGAATCCTTCCTACGAGGAGGATCCTTGGAGAGCACCCCAACCAGAGAAGCGATCTGTTCCTGCATGTTCAGGAGGATCCTAGTAGTCGTAACATCCCTGTCCTTGTCAGAAGGAGGGGAAGGAGATCTGTATGGCGCAGGGGACTCCCAGTCAACAGCGGGAGAGAGCAAGGCTCTCTTAGCTCTCTTCCTGTCCGAGGGCAACTCTTCTGGGAAGCGCTCCGGACTAGAATCAAGCGCAGGCGCTTTCCAGCTCCTCTTCAACGGGCGAGAATGATCGGTAGATCTCCATCCACGCCTGGGCGACAATGACTCGGAAGACGAGAAGCACTCGCGAAAAACGCTTTTACAATAGCAATCTCTGGCAGTCTGAGGCATTACAGATCCTGCCGAAGGGATGCCTGATCGGTGGGGATCCTCCACAACCTCCGTAAGGCTTTCGACATTCCTTCTCCTCCGGGCCAGGGAGCTTGGAAGAGGTCTAGGCCTGGGAGCGTTGTGGAACCGACCAGACGCCCCCTCCACTACACTGGGGACACTCACATCACTGTCCACTGCATAATCACTTTGCTTACCTTCTAAAGCTGCCATCTTAAGCTCCATTCTCTTAAGGGCAGCTTTCAGATCTGCAAGTTCCGTTGCCGAATCTGCAGGTTCTGCGAAGGGGGAAGGGGCTGATACAGAAGTAGAAGGAGCAATTTCTACAAGAGGGGTAGAAGCTACCAAATCAGAAACTTGATCGTTAGATCTAGATCTACTTAAACTTCTGGAAGAAGCCTTCCTCACTCTATCTCTCTCTAACTTCTTCAAGTAAGAAGTCAGTGTCTTCCATTCTTCTGCATTCAAACTCTCGCACTCTTTACAAGTGTTAGAAAAAGAACATTCATACTTCCTGCAACGCCTGCATACAGTGTGAGGATCAACCAAAGCCTTCGGCATCCTCATGTTACAGCCCTCATTCACACACACTCTCACTGCAATTCCAGTGTCAGACATTCTAAAACAAAATCCAAACCAAATTCAAGAAAACAGTCCACAACAGCGTATGCCTATACAACGATCCAAATACGTCACCAAATAAGCCAGACAAGAAGATCAATTGCGATGAAAAACTAAATTCAGTCAAGAGGAACCAACAACGATGTTGCTGGAACTGGCGACAGAGAAAATCTTATTAGAAAACGGGAATGGTTCCTAGTACTGCCACCCAGCAGCAGGGCGGTAGATCACCTGACCTATCTGTAGTGTGTGGCGCGAAATTCGAATTTCTGTCGGGGACGACGGAGTCTATAGCTAAGTATATATCTGACAGGGAAGTTGAATGTACAAAAATACAAATTGTTTTAGAAAATCTTTCATTTTATATCCATTTAATATACAAAAGTATTTATGTAGAAAACTTGACATTCATAAAATAAACATAATGGATGCTTGAGATTCACTTTGAATCCTAAGAAGGCTTCAAAAAGAGACCTATAACTCAGGACATTTATGAAATATATACAGTAGACGGCCCCAGTATTCGTGGGGGAAAGGTACCACCCCCTGCCCACAAAATAGCTAAACTCAGCGAATACTTCAAACCCCTCTAAAAACCCTTTAAACTGCCTACAGGCAGTCCCTTGTTTACGATGGTTTTTGGTTTACGACACTTTTCAATTATATTCGTCAGAAATAATTCCCAAGTTTATGAAGCATGTTCCAGGGTTACAACACTGATCTGATGGAAGAAATAGGACTCCAAAAAGGCAAAATAATCAATATTCAAAGGTTTTTTGATGAAAATGGAATAGTTTACATAGGTTTTTTGATGAAAATGGAATAGTTTACATACTTTTTAATACACCCAAGCATTAAAAGTAAAGTTTTCTTAGGATTTTTGACGATTTCTAACAATGTTCCAGCTTACGACGCATCCCAAGAACGAATCCCCTGTTGTAAACTGGGGACTGCCTGTATTTTGATAGTTAAAACACCAAAAAATCCCACTAAAAATGCTTACACCTGAGTGTTTCAATAGTTTTTATCTCAAAAGGTGCATTTTGTCACAAAAATATGAAAATACAGTCATTTGTGAATATTTCTCAGTGAAAAATACTGGGAATAGGCCATTTTTCTGTGAAAAATGGGTACATACAGTCCCTATAAAAATCTGCGAATAGGCGAGTCTGCAAATTGAGAGTCCGCGAATAGGGGGGGGTCAACTGTATAGTGTACAGCACGTACTATACTACAATAGAACCACAGTTCTCAGCTGTATTAGAACTCGACAAAATTGGATTTTGATGCGAAATTTTGAGTAAACTTTGCATCAGAGTTCGAACAAAAATCCCGAAATCCGACCCGATGAGCCATATGATTTTTGTAAACAAAAGTGTTTCAGTCAGTTGCCACTAGCTGGTGTTCCTGGTGGAGTTGTTTAAAGCCAGCTCACTCTGCTATTACTATTTTCAGCAAGTACATGCTTGTACTTGTACAGGAGTATTTCCTTAATTTTTGTGGCTTTCTGTTCTGTATTTTGATTCAATCACAAGTCCCAAGACAGCCATTAAAGACAAGCAGAAAAGAAAAATGGTAAGAACCACAATTGAACTTAAGGAGGAGATTATTGAAAGTATGAGAGGCATCTGTGTGACTGATTTAACATCTGATTTTTAATATTTTATTAATTTACTGTAATAGTAATAAGGCTTTTTTTTCAGTCTTACTATTAGTGACAAGTTTTGTGCCTACCCATTACAGTACATACTATACCTAGCCTAGCCTATGGTGCTCAGTCAACCATTGGTAATATGGCCACATTGGACATAGGCCATTTTTATATACAGTATACTAGTATCCTGTACTTATAAAAATAAAAAGACATCTAATATGATGCTATTAACTCTTGAACTTATTTAATGGTAATTTAAGTGTAATGTTTTGTATAAAAAGGTAAGGTTAGGGTAATAAGTGGTGGTCAAGAACGAATTAATTCATTTTCAGTTATTCCTTATGGAAAAAATTTATTCAGACTTTGACTGAATCACATCTTGATGCTTCTTCTGGAACGAATTAGTGTTAAGGTCCGAGGTTCTACTGTATATATATGTCTTGAGGTCCGAGGTTCTACTGTACATACAAGTCTAAGCGCCTACACTCATATACACAACTGCTGAGTAGCAATGACTCAGTTTTCTCCCAATCATATAATTTTGAATGAATGTCTCCTTCTAAATCAATTTAGCTTTCTTACCATAACAACTTTACCTGTTAGACAGCGTCACTTACATAGCACAACCCAGTATTATAAGGTCCATGATAATTAAATTCTTGGTATTTTTTCTTTTAAATCATCATTTCCTTGAATTTCAACCAAAAAATTTCTTACACGCTACATTGGTAAAAACTGAAACTAACTTTATGTATTATATGAACCATTAAAGCTATAACAAAAAAATCATTCAGCAAATCCTTACCTTGCTACTTTTTTTAATTTGACTTTGTTCAGACCCTTTAGTACATCAGTCATAGACACACCGCCTGTGGAGAAGTTACTTTTTGGTATTTCTACAGGTTCATTGTGCTTATTGATACTATCCTTGCCCTGAGCAATCAAATCTGAGAAAGAAGTCTTGCGAGAAGCACCAGCACTTACACTACCTGTTGAAGATGGAGGTGGAGGAGGGAGGGGAGGAGGAGGTGGGGGAGGACATAAGTTTGGTGGTGGAGGTGGTGGTGGAGGTGGAGGTGGAGGTTGGGGGAAATATGAAGTGGGAGTAGATGGGGGTGTTAAGGGTCGTTGATTCTGGTGTATCAGTGTAGTTATTTGCAAACGAAGCTGAGTAAGTTCATCCTCTAATGCCGTTATTTTTGCTAAGGCCGTGGGATCTGTGAAAGGTGAAGAAGCGTGGAATGTTGAATGCTGCATACTACTGTTATTCAATGCGGACTGACTATGGTACCGACCGTCTGTATTTAGCATGTAATCGTTATGGAAACGATGTATCTGTTTTCCACCAGCAAAGTCAGATGCAATGCTGAATGGTGTTGAAGAACGTGGAGAATCTTCACTTGGGTCCACATCCTCCATGGTCATACCATTTGATAATAAATTGGGTACTGTCTCACACCTTGACATGATAGGTCTGAAAAAGAAGATATGATGACTTAAAAAAAAAAAAAGTTAATTTAAAATAGTATATCATATGTACTACTACATTATATAGCATATGTTATTTTGTAACTTTTAATCTAATATGGAAAAGCAAATTTACAAATAGTACAGTAAAAGGACTAAACTGTGTTGGGTAACCAGGTCACTTGCCTTTCAACTGACATATACAAGAGTTTTCAATTTTCAAACCAACAATTACCTGACCAATCAATTTTCAAGCAACAACAACTATTTTAAAGCCTACTAAATAATTCACACACATAACAGTATTAACGAACACACAAAATTTTAAATAATTCTCATGTTTAACAAATATAAAGCTGATTCTTCTTAAGCTATGCTACTCTCTATGTAAAGATGTTGGTCAAAATCAAATAAAAGCAGTCTTCAGTCTTCTTTTCAAATGAGTATCATCCACACTCCACCATAGATAGCTACTTTACACACTACTGAATGTCACTGCTAACTGGACATGATGAAATGGAAAAACAGAGGGGTTGGAAGGAAGCTGGTATTTGAAGAATAAATCTATTTCTATATTGAAACTATAAACTAATATACACATACAATCTTTGAAAAACATGAGGCATGAAGTTTGTCAACTTTGTTGTAATTGTGGGAAGAAGCATGGACAAGGAGAAAGATGTCCCATGAGGAAGATCCATATAGTACAGCACCTAAATGAAGGCGCACTTGATTACGAAGTTCCACTGCAATGTTTAAATTGGGGATATTTGTCTTCTTGCTCCTCAAACTAGATATCTATCTGTTACCATCAAGAAGTCTACTTATCTGTGACATAGCAAAACATGTACTTACCAAGTAATTACAGTTACAGTACTTTGCTACTCACGTGTCACCTAAAATTTCAAATTCAGGAACAACTGGTACAACAAAACAGACAGCCACTTAGTTCATTAGAGGGTGAAGGGAGGGCTGTGATTGGTAATTACTTGATAGGTATATATGAAACTTAATTCTATCATGAAAATATAATTTTCATATAAGCAACTTACCATGTAATTACACAGTTGAATCCAACATTGACAGGTGGTAGGATAAATGGACATATTCTGTTCCAAAAACAGTCAGTTATGAATATGAATTTGCAACATAAAAATCTGTTGGCATTGATAAAATGCTTGTTGTATCCTTACCTGGCATGAGAGCTACTACAGGTAATTTACTGCCTTTGATCAGAGCTCATCTTGACCCATAGTGACTCAGTGGAACAGCCGTGAGGAGTCTCTACTTTAAAGAGTTGGCTTATGAACACCCACAGAGCAACAGAGAAAAGAACTGTCCTTGCCCTGGACACTGGATCAAAATTTTAAAAAGACCAAATAAAATCATTACCTACACCAGCAACAATAAGATTCAAAAACCATCATACCACTACCGCAGACTAGTGGGCAATCTAGGTACAAGTACCCTCTAGGCTCCCAAAAGAAACTCAGCACCCAAAATTCAGCCACCGATAAATGACCTAAGGTACTACAAATTTTTTAAGTAATTTCTATTTTCTTAAAGTAGTGCAAGGCAAAAATGGAGTTGCATTTCCTGTATGTTGATTGGAGGATTGCCGAGCGACAAATTATGCCTAAAAGCATAAAAAAGCAGTGACAGCTCTGATTTCATGTGCTCTCACCTTAAAGATGGGGCAGGACTTCTTACATTTGCAAGTGCACCTCTATAATAAGACTTCTTAAAGGATGACAATGCCTTCTTGGACATGGGATTTGAACGATTCCTCATGGAGCACCAGAAGTTGCTGGTCAAACCTCTAACCTTCATAGTTCTGTCTAAATAATACCCGAGTGCCCTTGCTGGACACAGGACCCTTTCCTCATCCTCTAGTCCTAGAATGTCCATCAGGATTTTAATGGAGAATGAGCATGGCAAGGGACTAGCTTTTACTGAAGAATGAGTGTGGCCAGGGATCAGACAGATTCATTCTTGGCTAGGAAACCAAGCAAGAAGGTGCAGACAGCGTCTCCATGTACAAAACCATTGCGTTTGTCAATGGCCTGTAGCTCACTTAACCTTTTAGCAGTGGCCCGTTAACTATTTTGGAACCCCATCTAAGTTCCATGATACAGGGTCGTCTCTTACCTGCTTAGTAGTTTCAAGACTTAATACAGTCAGTCACCTCTTGATTAGAGGCCAAATCCATCGTCTATGGTTGAAAACAGATCCCAACATCAACCTGTCGCCTCTAATAGTCGATGATGAGAGCCATTTAGGTTCCTCAGGTAAAGAAGGAAGTCTACTATTTGAGCTATAGTAGTGGTTTCAGCAGACGTGATGTTATTGCTACTAAACCAACTGCAGAAGAGAGAGCCCACTTGGCCTAGAAGACTCGGCTGGTAGACCGCCGTCTACATCTAGCAATAGCTTCTGCAGCTTGCTCTGAAAACTCCTTTGCTCTGACAAGTCTCTGGACAGTCTGAAGCCCATCAGAGATGGAGCAGATAGGCCTTAATGGAACTTCCAAAGACAGGGTTGTCTGAGAAGATGTGAACTTTGAGGTAGTAGTCTTGGATAGTCCAACAAGTTTTAGAAGGTATGGAAACCATTTTTTGAGGGGCCAAAATGGGCTATCATTGTCATCGATATATTACAATGAGATTTGAACCTGTTGAGAACCCCCCCTCACCATACTGAATTTGGGGAAGGCTAGGTTCAAGTTTGACCAGTTTACTATCATGGCATCTGTTGCCCATGCCTGAGGATCCGCAACTGGTGAGCAAAATAGAGGAAGATGGTAATTCCTTGATGTGGTGAACAGGTCTACTGTCAGCCTGTCCCACAACTTCCAAAGGCTGTCACAGACAACTGGATTCAGCATCCATTAAGTCAGAAAGACTTGTCCTCGTCGACTTAATCCGTCTGCTAAGACATTCATCTTCCCTTGGATGAATCTGGTGGCAATCCTGACACGATTCCAGTCAGCCCAAATAAGCAGCTCCTTCACTGCCTTGCAAAGGGAGAACAAGTGGGTTATGCTCTGCTTCTTGACGTAGGAGAGGGCCGTGGTGTTGTCAGAATGCACCACCATGGTCCTGTTTGAGACTTCTTCAAAATACTTTAAGCCCAAATGAATGGCTGACAGTTCTTTGACATTTATGTGTAGCTTTTGTTATTCTGGAGACCATGTACCTGAAGCTTCTAAGTTCCCCAGAGGGCATCTGCATAAAAGGAGAGGTCAGGGCTCACCAGCTGTAGAGACATTCCCTCTTAAAGTCTGTCCCTGGACAGACACTATAAAAGGTCCTCCTTTATCTCTGTCATAATCAGGGAATGTCACTGTGTCCGGTTGTTCCTTCCTTTTCCAGTTTGCTCATAGGAAGGGGCCTCATGAGAAGACTTCCTAGCTTCATAAACTGTTTGATTGATGAGTGTTCCCAGCAAATACACCCACTGCTTTGCTGAGCAAACTGGGAATGAAAGCAGATCCTGAACCGACTGAAGGAAGGACTCTATCCTTTTGGGAAGCGGGAAAACCAGGAAATTCAGAGCTGATCTTCATTCCCAAATAGTGTCTCTCATGAGTTGGGGCTAACTGAGTTCCTTGTCAAGGAGAAGGGTTACCTGTAGATCCTTCGTGCATTGATCCTCCAACAGGGAGTGGTGGAGCCAGTCGTCTAGGTACGAACATGTTTATACCTTAGAGATGTAGCCATTTTGCAAGGGGAGATAGAACTTGTGTGAATGCCTGCGAGCAAGTGGAGTTCGAAATTAGAAGACTCTGCCCACGAAGACAAATCTCAGGTATTACCTCAAGTTTTGATGTACTGGAACGTGGAAATACGCATCCTGCATGTCCAATGTTATCATCCAGTAACAATACTGGTGGAAGATAACACTGACTTTTCTCCATCTTTAAATGGAATAGAGTATCCACCTCTGAAAACCTTGACCCTCCAAGCCTCTGCTCCTCTGGTGCTCCACCTCTTCCAGATGAGGAAGAGCCTGGCCCCTTCATGCCCACAAAGGATAGAAGTCACTTTCTGGTTGAGGGTCTGGTTGACGGACCTTGCGGTAAAAGACTGGTGCGTCACGAGGTTCCAAGCCTGGTCGGTAGCCAACATGCACCTCATGTATGCATAAGTTGCCAGATGCCACAGATTCCTTGCTTTACAATCTTTGATTGTTATTAACTGGTTTCCAGCTGGCGCTAGAAGATTGTCCTATTGTTAAGACAGGGGAGGTTCTTACCTATGAAAAATACAAATTGATAAATATTTTGTCATTTTGTCTTTTTCTCTTTGTTCTGAAATTCCTTTTCATGAACAAAATGGCATTTTCATAATAAAATAAGTTTTAATTATACTTACCCAGTAATTATATACAGCTAAGAGTTTCACTCACCCGGCAGTTAATTTCCAAAATTCACAGATTGTGCTAATTTTCTGTTCTGTTTTGTTTAGATAACAATGACCCCGCCCACTTTGAGATAAGAGAGGTACCCCTTGGCAAAGAGCTCAGTTTGTTTCATGCCTTTTAAAAAGAAAATACCATGCTAGGGGTCAGAGGGTGGGCTCCAATTATATAATTACTGAGTAGGTATAATTAAAACTTTATTTAATTATAAAAATGTCATTTTGAATTATGGGACTTACCCAGTAATTATAAAGCTGATTCCCACATTGAGGGATGGTGGGATGCAAGGACATTTCTACCTCAAAACCCTTTAACTAGGAAGAGGATAGAAAAATTTTTTGCCAATATCATATAAAAAATGTTTGTGATTCCTTACCTGATAGGAGAGTTGATGCAGGAAAGTGCTGCGTAGCTGTGAAACTAGTAAGCATCTACTAGTGGGACTCTTATGGCGAAGGCAATTTCCAATGGCCAACAAAGGATAGGTAAATTACCCCAGCCCAGGGGTCAACACCAATAGAAACCAGAGAAAAAAGTTTGTTACCTATTTCCAAAACATGTTTAAACAAAATTCCACCACCACCCTACCAAAGGATTGGAGGGTACTCAGGCACTTCATACATCCAGGCTTCCCAAAAAACATAAACACCTTATATCAAGGAGAAAAGATTTTTGGAAGGGTTACTTCCTACACTTCCTTTCCCTTTCCCAACACCACACCAGCCGCAAGAAAAGGACCCAAAGTACTACAATCATCATACACTGTTTCAGTATCTCGAAAATAGTGAGACGCAAACAGAGATTAACATTTCCAAAATGTAGTGTTTAAAATTGCTGATAAGGACAAGCTAGTCATTATTATGCATTTAAATAAAAATTACCAAAAACACTGATATATCCTATCCTCACTTTCCTTTAACCTAACTGAACCTAGGGCATCGTTACCTGACTTCCAGTTATGCCCGAATTATGGAATGGTCCACCTAATTATTAGCTTAATCACTGGGACTACAGAATTTCAAACTAGGTGTAAATCTATTTTAATAAGACCATTTATGTCTCATTTAACTGTTTACAGTATTTAGTTTTCCAATTGATTTTTCTTTTTATTATAATTTCTAGCTCATAATTTACTTCTTATTTTCCTTTCTCTACTGGCTTCCTTTCCCAGTTGGAGGCTTTGGCATATATAATTTTGCCTTTCCAGACTCTATAAAAAAGGTATAGGTCTATTGGGTATCAAAGTACAGTGTCATTATTTTGATAAGACATTTCTAAAAAAATATATTTTTATAACGTAGTTAGCATCCATTAGCAATCTAATAAGTGAGGTGCAAACTATTAACTTCCGTCTTCATAGACTGAAAAGGTACTTAGGAAGTGATGTATACTGTCCTTCAAGAATTATTTTCAAAACTACAAAATTTTTGGTTGTATAAGTCAGAAAATAAGAAAAAAGTTCAGGGAGTTCACAGATTAAAAAATGGGAAAAAAATAGTACAAGGAACTAAAGTTATATGCAAAAAATTTACTAAACAAAATTTTAATTATACTTTGTACTTTTCTTACAAAATTAGGTAGTAGGCCCTACTAATGATTGCCATGTTAAGTGAACAAGCAAGTTGGTCATAACTTATGCTGCTAAAATAGTCCTGGCCTAAACTGAGACAGGGGAAGCTCAATAGGCAATTTAGAATTAAATGACAAAATAGAAGCTAAGCCGAACTTGGGAGAATAATTTTGTGAACTTTAATTCAACATCCACATTTTACTGATTTTGTTTCAATAGACTTAAGTTATAAGGTACCGAAAACAACATCGTGGGGTTACTGTGTTCTGTAACCGGACACATTTTATTGTTAACTAAGTCTTGGGTTTTACTGGCTTTTGCCATATACAGATAGAGATTCAATTAAAAATTAAAGAGTATAAGGACAAGTTTTGAAGAAATGCAAATTGGGTTGCTAGAGTTGATGTGTTAAGGGGGGTGGCCAGAACCCTTATACTATATGGGGGTATAGGGCAAAAAATGCAGTCATGAAAAAATTCATGGAGCTTCATATGGCAATTGATAATACGTATACGAAATATTTCGTCAAAATTCCTCTTACTTTCGTAGTTACAGGGTAATTAGTAAACATAACTCAATAAGCCTAAAACATTCATCCGTACAACAAAATGCAATATTTCTTCTGTTATCGTCAATTTTGATAATTATTGTCAAAGAAATTGTGAGAAATGGCATCTGTAGTGATTCCGTGAGTCGCAGAGGGGACTCGGGGAGTATCCCATGATTCAGTGCGAGCACATACTTCAAGTAGTCTACACGTTCGAGTTTCTTCTCTGACATTCGCTTGCTTTTACATGTGTTTATCTATGTTTCGGCAAGAATTTCATCATGCCAATGAGGAAAAGACAGGGAAAACATCTCGCTAACATAAAGACGAAGAAAATTCGCTCTAATACGATTACAGAATATCATAATATATGCAATATTAGCGTAGTTAGTGAAGAGAGAGAGAGGGAGGGTTGCGTAGTAAGTAAACGCCCCCGTCCTGCCTGAAGCACACATCACACTGTCCCCCAGGCTACGATCTTTGAGCAAAGGGATCTTAATTTATGATAAATAACATAGTTTTGGTTTATTAATACCCAAAAAGGAATATGAAATTCATAATAATCATGATTTATTAACATTGTCTTTATAAAAAGAGAGTATAACTTCGAATTTCACCTCTGACATTCTCTTGCATTTACGTTTGCTTATCTTTGTTTCGGCAAGAATTTCATCATGCCAAAGAGGAAAATACTAGGAAAACATCTAGCTAACATACAGAAGGAGAAAATTCGCTGTAATAAGCCGAGTTAGTGAAGGAGAGAGAGGTAGTTACGTAGGAAGGAGTGCCCCGTCTTGCCTGACGCAGTGCCCCATGCTACGATATATGAGCAAAGGGATCATCATTTATGATTAAATTATGATAAATAAAATAGTTTTGGTTTATTAATACACAAAAAAGAAATATACATTCATAATAATCATTAGTATTTAAACTGTGAACGCCCGTATCTCAAAACTATAGTTATTGACCTTCAAAATCTATCTTCTCACTTAGTTATAAAGCTATAACATTGGAATTTGGTAAATAACTCAGAAAGACATTATAGAACAATCAAATGAAGCCCTTTTTTCCAATTTTTGTTTCGTCTATTTTTTATCAATTTTGTTTTCCTAATTTATAGGGTTTATTTTTTTACCATAATGAAAAATTTATATCTAGCAAAAAAATGACTTTTAGAAAAAAAACTCCTCATTCGATTGGAGGTCTACATCACGTCTATATATGGTAGTAATCCCAGGTCTTAATATAAAATATCAATGGAGGAGATAGAATTTGAAAAATTGTTATTTTCGGGATAAATTGCCCCCTGGCGTCACAAAACCGAAGGTCAGAGGCGAAAATCATATGTGGTTTGGAGATGTCCCAAGTCACCTTATTAAGTGGTATGAATATCAAAGTCCTGTCCTTAAAGAATGGCATTAGCCGGCCGCCCCCTTAAGGAAGACTACTGCTATGAATGGCCAACTGCATAACCATGTACAGTTCATAAAAACAAGTATATACATGTGCATACTCTGGAACCTTACAGCATAGCCTAGGCTACTCTAGATTCTGTTAAAGATGAAGTGTAGTTAAGGTTAGTTTAGGTTTAGAATTTGAAGTTTTGAAGTACCTGGGAGAAACTAAGGAGTGACTGAAGACTAGGGGAGTATATATATAAAATATGTTTGTGTAAAGTTTGCCAAATCACTTAACCTAACCTTAACTACACTTCATCTTTACCAGTACCTAGTACCTAGTGAACTTAGAGTAGCCTAGGCTATGCTGTGAGTTTCCAGAGCCTAGACCATCTTATTTGTTGTGACCCTAACCTAATCTAATGTAGGGCAACTGCCCTGACTTGGACTTGGAAGGAGTGGGGTGTTCCGCTCCCCAGCTTAATAAAGGTTTACAATATTTTTGGCCTGAGCAGATACCCATAAATTCTTTGATATTACAGAACTCCAAAAATACTCATATGTTGTTTTCAGTACCCTGTAACTTAGCCTAGGTCACAGAAATTCGTAAAATTTAGAAAGAAAACGTCAAAGTTTGACCTAGATTCTCTTTTGTCATTCGTTAATTCTTAATTGCCTATTGAACTTCCATTGTCTGTGGGTGTAGACCACGACTCTTATCTTAGCTACATTCTATTACAACTAATTTGCCTGCATACTCTTGATATGGCAATCCTTAACAGAGTCTTCTGCCTTATTTAGTACAAAAACATAAACCTCGTCTAAGTTAAATAATTGTTTAGGAAATTATTTGCAAATAACTTATGTTATACAGTATTCTCGTGGCACAAAAAGATCCGATTCACAATTCATGTATGTATTTACATGCAATGATGTCACAAAAGTGTACATTTAGATGCAGTGTCAACTTAGATCAGTTAATGTAAATGCAGATGAGTGTGCTAGGGTCGTTTGCATGTAGATGCATAATTATACAAGTGTGTGAATATGGAGTCATGGTTGTTTGTAAACACAGAGTAAATAGATCTAACTCTTGATTATTATTATTATTATTTCTGGGTTTGACCTGTGTCTGCCGGTGAAAAATACCTGTAGCTCACTTTTCCATGTATAAATAGATCCTAAATATACCAGAGAAAAAGCTATTATGGAATGCTGAAGTTACTACCTTCAGCTCGAACCCCAAAGGGTGTCGGTATAAGCACTAGGGCGAGTGGAAGCCACTTCTCACAGGACTTCTGCCAATTAGAGGGTTCCCTTTCAAAATCCCTCCCACGGCGAGAGCCGTTACAAAGGCTGCCCCTTCTACCTTCCGCTTGCTGCTACTACTACTACCCACGCCCGCCATTTTCATTCCTGTAATTAGCTCTTGCGTATGTGCACGTGTCTGAGCTGCTCCCTTGGTGCCTTATTTTGCTGAAGATATGTCAACTGTAGTGCCTTCTGCTTCTTCATCCAAGTTGAGTACTCCACTTTGTGTTTTCGTAATTCGTGTGGTTATGATGCATTGCGTTTTTAGCTATTGGCCCCTTATTTTCGCGAACTGGGGTGTCACTATTTCATCCGCCATTTTAGGTGCATCATCAGACGCGTGCGTTATTTACCCTTAGTAACTTTCTTTTAATTATGTTTTCATCACGGTTATTGTTACCATTTTTCATATCACGTGCATTTCTCCAGCCGGTCTGGAGTTCAGTTTATGGTTCGTAGTTGTATGGCGTAGGCCTAACATGGTCCTGACGTCCTCTGGGGTACTTATTTTATTGTTTACTTCATGTTTATAGTGGTCTTCTTGCCTCAGCCCTCAGGAGCGTGTTCGCGCCTATTCGTTCGTATCCCTTATCATGTAATGTATATGTGCATATTATTTGGGCTACCAGTTAGCCCATCGTATTTTAGCATTGTAAGGAGAGTGAGTTTGCTCTCTCTCTATGGCAATGTTATGCATGCATGCATTATTGTTTTAATGTTTTTATGCACGTTTATGATTTTCATTTCACTGTGAGTTTGGAAGTGTTGCTTTCCTTCCCTGGCTTACCTGACCAGGCCTAAGCTAGGTTTTGGAAGGTAAGCCAGGTGCCCCTACCCCTCTACCCTTTAGGCCCTCTTTCCCCGTCTGCACTATCGTGCTTGCGGGGAGGACACCAAGGATAGAGAGTTTCTCTCTTATCATGTTGGACCTATCCTCCCTACCTGGCCAGATCGAAATTTCGATTTTGGAGGCTTTGGTTGAGTACCACCGTCCAAGTAATGACGTCCTTGGTAGCCTATCTAGCCTACCTGACCGGATCCGTAGCGATCTCGGAGGGCTAGGCTAGATCTGCACTGGGTAACCTTTTTCTCGCCTTATGTTCCTCCATGCAACTCTTCCATGATACCTTATTATTGTAATGTATTGTATTGTTATTATGTGATGGTTTGGTCTGTGTATCGCCTTGACTTAGCCTCCTTTAGGGAACAGTTGGCTTGCCACCTCTTGCCCCTTTAGTAGTAGGCTTGGCTTGGACCTTCCGTTTGAGTGTGATCACCGATCGGTCACTGTTCCAATCACGACTGGCCATGAGACCAGTCGGCCCACTACCCCTCGTGGTAGTAGGCTATACAGCCTCCAGTAGGTGCCTATCTCTGATCGGGTACTATAGCCAAGCGGTCACGACCGACCACCCCATATACCACACCTCCCCCCCCCCACCCCCCCCACCCTCCCCCCCTAAACACCCCAGCATTGGATCTGCCTGACGCTGTCTAATAGCTCGCGGTGCTAGTAATCTTACCGACGAACGGCCGCTAGAGCGTTTTTTGTTCAGGTGGGTGGAAGAAGGGGTTGGAAGGGAAGGGTGACTGGTATTACATGTAATCTCTTAATGTCTCCAGACTTATAGCTCCGCCGACTTGATGGTCTACTGTCACACCAGCCAGCGAGCTGCGCACCGGATCGTACATTTCTTCTGCTCCGCCGCTCAATTGTCCCTTCTCCCTGTTGTCTCCGCCTTCCCACTCTAGTGACGTATGGATTCGGGCTCGGAGTTGCATTTCTAGCTACCTTAGAATTGCTTCTTTCCCCCCTGATGCGTTCAGGTTCAGGTATAGATCTTACCTTCCCCCGTTCCGCTCGTATCAGCCCGTCTCTGCCGACATTACCTTTTGACAACGGGATTAGGAGACTCTGGAGTAGGCTAAGCCCTTTTGAGATTACTCCACATTACCAGATAGGTTATAAATTTGTTGAAAAACTCTGTAGATATATCTCCGGACCCTTAGGGTTCCAGCGTAGTGTGACTCACCATCACACTTGCCACCGGAGTTTATTATACCAGGTTTCCGCAGCTTATTTTTCTGTTTTCTTGTTTTATTGCGCCCCACTCCGGTGGGGACGATAGATGGTTTAGATATGCGACTACTACAATTCGTAGCCTTTCTGATTCAGTTCGACCGGACTAGAGATTAGGTCTTTCCTTCTCCCTGGTCTGGCTCGTCTCGGACCCCATACAATGAGCTTATCTCTACCTGCCCGAAGACGGAATCTGGAGCAGGCGGAAACACCCAGAGCTTTTTCTTTTATTCATTCAGTGAGTTGAAATCATTTAGTGAGTAAGTCTTGAACCAATATCTAGGTTAAGGTGCATGCTCCCACCGGAGTTAACTCTGGCGCTAGCGTATAATACTCATAAAAATTTTCATCTTACAGATGGTCCGTTGCCAAGCTGAAGGGTGCTCCGCCACCCTCATCAAGCCCTGCAGCCATGTAGTCTGCAGGTCGCATTCTAACTGTGCTGTGCATCTTGAGAACTACATGGTCTGGCACCCTGATGCTTGTACGGTGTGCTACGATATGGTGACGATCATCTCGGATGAGAAAGTAAGTATCTTCATCACCTCGTCATTCACATGAAATTTCTGTTACAACAACTTATGAAATTTCTTGCATATTCTATTCCCCGAGTGGGATGTTAATTCGATTCCCTCTTTTACAGGCTAGCTTGGCCCTCCAGCAGGAGACAAAAGCGTCGCTCAAGAGCTGGGTGGGGGTTTTGGCAAGAATGTCTCGGCGGGACAACCTTACGTCTTGTCAGAAGAAATGTGCTCCCTGTTGTACCCGGGAGCCACGGCCACAACGGCTGTTCCTGCGGACATCACCAACCCCATCATTGAGTCCATCAGGCTGGAGACACTGCCCATTCCGGAGGACCAAGACTGCGATCTAGTGGCGGAAGAGGTGGTGGCCATCAGCCTCCACCGCGAACCAATGGCCAGCGAGGAGGTAGGTAGGTAGGGAGGTAAGTGAAGGTAGTCTCTTTAGTCCCACTCCTTCTTCCTCTTCTTTCCAGGGCTTCTCTAAGTCCACCCCTGCTTGGGAAAGATCGGTTTCGGTCATTACCAAGATCAAATCAGTAAAGCCGAGATCCCTTCCAAAGGGATCTAAACCCACTCCGGCAGGTGCAACTAAGTCGTCTTCGGCCCCAAAGCCATCAACCTCTGCTGCTAAGTGGTCCGCCTTCAAAGCTTCTCCCCCTCCTAAGGGGTCGAGAGCCAAGTCCTCCAGATCCAAGTTGACGGAGTCCGGCTTTGATCAGGAGGCATTCGCTAACCTTCTAATGTCGAAGATTAGGGAAGTAGTAGATGAGAGGCTGGAGTCGATGTCCACACGACTTGCTTCGGGCATAGATAACCCCGGTCAAACAATAACGTCCCTGACTGAGAGGATCAGAGCCCAGGAGGAACTGATGACCGGAATCCTCCAGTCCGGAACCACGGCACAGGCCATGATGGTTCCAGACGCGTCAAAGCTGCCGCCATTTGACAATAACAACCCGTGGCGGTTAGCATTGCATGCCCCTTTTTCTGACGGAAAGCTGACGATTGAAGGTTGCGGAACCCGACCAATAGAGGACTTTGAGTTCTTCCCGGAGGGTCTCCAATTCCCATTTCCGGGATATGTCAGAATAGCAGAAGACGCGCTAGTCAGGGTAGACAAGGTCCCGAAAGAGACCGTGATCTACCCTAGGGACCAAGCCCAAGCTGTATGGGTTCGCACCCTTACAGAATGGGCATGTGTAAAAATAAAGCTGACGCCCCATAAAGGTAGCTTCACGGTGTTTGTGACCCCAGAAGGAGTTCCGTCGCCATGTATGTCCAAAGTGGCGGAACTGACCATGCAAGCAGCGGCGGAGGATAAACCTTTACCGGTTCTGAAAGAGACTGCGGCTACCTCCTTACTCTTACCCGCTTATGTGGAGTTTTTTAATGACGCTCCGGCTACGTTTACGGCAGGTAAACTCGACCCGGAATGCACCTCCACCCTGTTTGCAGAGAAGCTGCCCAGGATTCTGGACCACTTGGTCAAGGCGGAATTTGAGGCGGGAACTAGACTGGGCAGGTCGATCAACTCAGTCACCTCGGCGGTGTTGGTCGCTACAACCTATGCGGATGAACATCTGTTCCGGGTCCTCATGAAGGCTCTTTTGCAGACTTTCCAGGCGGACCTATATGATTTTATCATGGCGAGACGAGCCTGCAGGAAGCACATCCTTGGAAGTGCTTCCATAAGACATGAGCCCAACAAACTGATAAAGTCTTCGATATGGGGCGAAAACCTGTTCCCAAAAGACGAAGTTAATAACGTCTTTCATGAGGCCGCCAGAGCCAATCAGAGTCTTCAGGTCTGCTGGGGACTTCCTTTCAAAAGGAAGTTTGATACCCCCGGACACCAATCCAGACCTAGGAAGAGGCCAAGGAAATTCCATCCTTACCAGCCCTCTCAACCTCAGACGGTGGTCCAAGCGGTCCCGGTCTCCCAGGTCGGTAAGCCTTCAACATCAAAGGCTCAACTGCAGCAACAGCATGTTCTGGTACAAACTCCGCCGGCTCAGCAACCCTCATCCTCAACAGCCTTGGTAACTTCCCCAGCCTTCAACCCCTCCTACGTGTGGCGAGGCACATTTTGCGGCTACAGTAGGCATGCCGGAAGTGGCAGAGCCAGGGGTGGCGCCCGGCAGCGAGGTGGATTTAGAAGCAGAAGCTTCAGAGGAGGCAGAGGAAGCAGACCTGCAGCCAACCAGTGAGAGTCCGCAGGTGGGAGGGAGATTATATCTCTTCCGGGACCATTGGACCTTCAGTCCATGGGCCCACAGCATTGTTTCGAAAGGTCTGGGGTGGAAATGGGAGAAAGGGCTTCCTCCGCCAATCAGTTTTCACCAGACTCCAACAACGGACCTTCTAGACTATGCCAAAGATCTCCTGAGCAAGAAGGCTGTAAAGAAAGTAAAACGCTTAAAGTTTCAAGGACGTCTGTTCAGTGTCCCAAAAAAGGACTCGACAAAAGAAGTGTGATTCTGGACCCGTCCCGTCTCAATTCATACATTCAATGCGACAGATTCCGCATGCTGACCGTCTCGCAGGTGCAGACCTTACTTCCCCGTGGGGCTCTCACCACCTCTATAGATCTTACAGACGCTTACTATTAAATTCCGATAGCAAGAAATTTCTCTCCGTACCTAGGCTTCAAACTAGGAAAGCAAGCTTACTCGTTCAGTCATGCCATTCGGGCTCAACATAGTGACCAGGATATTCACCAAATTAGGAGAGACGATAATTTAAGAGCTAAGAACTCGAGGGGTAATGTTAGCAGCTTACCTAGACGACTGGCTCATTTGGGCAGCCAGCGGCGAGGAGTGTCTCAAAGCAACAGCCAAAGTGATAGAATTCTTGGAGTATCTGGGTTTCCAGATAAACAAGGAAAAATCTCGTCTCGTTCCGGCTTCCCGCATTCAATGGCTGGGAATCCAATGGGACCTAAACAAGCACAAACTATCTCTCCCATCCAAGAAGGTCAGGGAGATAGCGAAGGCTACGAGACAGTTCCTCAAGAACAAAAAGGCTTCTCGTCGTACCCAAGAGAGAATCCTAGGTTCACTACAGTTTGCCTCGGTAACAGACGTCCTATTGAAAGCCAGACTGAAGGATATCAATCGAGTCTGGCGGAAGAGAGCCAACATCAAACTCAGGGGCAAGATTTCTATAATTCCGCCGATATTAATGAAAAGGCTCCGTCCATGGACGGAACGCTGGAACCTGTCCAAAGCAGTACCACTGCAATTCCCTCCGCCGTCTCTAACTATCCACACGGATGCCTCTCTGAGCGGTTGGGGAGGTTACTCACAATACAAGAAGGTTCAAGGAACGTGGTCGGAGATGTTCCGCCAGTTCCACATCAATGTTCTAGAAGCGATGGCCATTTTTCTGACTCTAAAATGTCTGGCTCCAGCCAGAAACGTTCATATAAGGTTAGTCTTGGACAGCTCAGTAGTAGTCAATTGCATAAACAGAGGCGGCTCCAGGTCAAGCAAAATAAATCACGTAATGATTGCGATTTTCTCCTTAGCAATGAAAAATTGTTGGCACCTGTCAGCCACCCACCTGGCAGGAGTAAGGAATGTCATCGCAGACTCACTTTCCAGGACAACACCGCTGGAGTCAGAGTGGTCCCTGGACAAGAAGTCATTCCATTGGATTTGCAATCAAATCCCAGGCCTTCAAGTAGACCTATTCGCCACGGAATCCAATCACAAATTACCATGAATAATATGTATATGATAAAAACAATTCTCTCTTTCTCTGTCTCTCTCTCTTGTTGAGATGTATGCTTTTTGTATGATAAGTAAATTATTTACTAATTGAATTAGTGAGATTTTAGTTTATAAACTGAAAAATTATACAGGAATAAAAGAAAATCCTATTATCCCAACCTTTTATTTTCCAGACTTGGAGAGAGGGGGGGAGACAGTAAGGGTTGGGGAGTGTTGCATCTTAGTGGGTCTGAATAACTGCTGCCATCTTGGCTGTCAAAGGATATTCTCTCTCTCTCTCTCATATGGAAAGTCTCTCTTTAACCAATGGGTATTAGTGCATATGCACAGTGTGCATGTGTTCATAGTGTTTTAAAAATGCTAGTAAAGGTAATACATCTTTGGAAGACAAAAACAATCTGTGCACGCGCTAAGGGGTACTAATGTTTAAGCTGACTTTGAAATATTAATATAATTGATTATTACAGTAATAAGATAAATTTGATGTAAGTTGTTATTTAAGGTATAGTAGTGCCTCAGGATCAAAATTAATCTGTTCCGAAGCGGCCTTCGTAACCTGATTTTTTCAGATCTAGAACTACGTTTTACATGTAAATTGCCCAATTTGTTCAAGCCCTACAAAACACCACAGTAAATTTTATAATAAAGCTAAATTGACCAGAGGAGGAGAACAAATGGCAGAAAACATGAACACTTAACTTTACGAAACACATTAAAAAATGGCAGAAAACATTAACATTAAACTTTATGAAACACAATAACAAATGGCAGAAAATATTAACACTTAACTTTATGAAAAACTTAAAATTAATTTTTTTTTGCCTTTTTCTGATTCTTTTATTTTTTTCACTTTTTTACTTCACGTTTTTTTAAGAAATTTCAATTTCTTCAACACTTCCAATTTTCTGTTTTTTCGTGTCACTTGGACCTTCCGGTTTGCTTACTACTAAAGGCCTCTTTAAAAAATAACTATCCAAGGAAGATTGCTCCTGCCTGCTTTTCACAATGTTCCTGAAATGACTCAAGGAAACGTCATCGAACTGCGCAAGCATACGACCTGTGTAAGCCTTTTCGGGGTGTCTCTTTTCTACAAATGATTGCACTTAATGAAAAGCAGCTAGAACATCCTTAATTTCTGCCGTTGTAATAGAGTCCTCCTCCTCTTCCTCGCCGCTGCTAGATAACTTCTTGAACAACGTTATGTTGCATGGCCTCCAACTCCTTCAGGTCATCCGTTGTAAGCTCCTTTTGGTGCTCCTCGAGAAGGTCATTGATGTCGTCCTCGTCAACGACCAGCCCCATGTACTTGCCGAGTGCAACGATCTCGTCAAGATCTGGTTGCAAAACAGTTTCAGGATCGTCAACTGTTCTGAATCTGCATCAGCTTCGCCCACATTGAATCCCTTGAAGTCTCGGGCGGATACGGCATCAGGCCAGAGGTTCCTCCACGAAGAATTCAAGGTTCGCCTTGAAACCTCCTGCCAAGCTTGATCGATGAGTCTGATGTATATCACAATATCAAAATGCTCGTTCCAAAATTCATGCAAGGTGAGGTTTGTGGTATCGGTGATGTCAAAACATCTCTTGAAAAGATGTTTTGTATACAGCTTCTTGAAGTTTGATATCACTTGCTGGTCCATGGGCTGGAGGAGAGGGGTGGTGTTAGGCGGAAGATAAAGACCTTGATAAAAGAATACTCCACTAGAATATCTTCCTCGAGGCCAGGAGGGTGAGCGTGGGCATTGTCCAACAACAGCAGACATTTCAGAGGGAGGCGCTTCTCTTCCAAGAATTTCTACACTGTCGGGCCGAAACACAGATTGACCCACTCAGTGAACAAAAGTCTCATTACCCAGGCTTTTGCATTAGCCCTCCACACCACTGGAAGATTCTCCTTTAGCACTTTGTGGGCCTTGAAGGCTCGAGGAGTCTCAGAATGATACACAAGTAGGGGCTTCACCTTACAATCCCAACTGGCATTAGAACAGTGCAAGAGTAAGCCTGTCTTTCATAGGCTTATGCCTGAGTAGCTTCTTCTCTTCCTCCGTGATATATGTCTGATGAGGCATTTTTTTCCAAAAAAAGGCCTGTCTCATCACAGTTGAAGACTTGCTGAGAAATTTAGCCTTCCTTGATTGTCATCTCGTCAAACGTCTTAATAAAGGCTTCGGCCGCTTTCATGTCCGAGCTGGCAGCCTCCCCATGCTGCACCACCGAATGGATGCCAGTCCGTTAACGAAATTTATCAAACCAACCCCGAGAAGCCTTGAAGTCAGGTGTTACCTTCGAAGTCCCTTCTCCTGCGTCGTCTTCAGCCTGGGCACTCAGATCACCGAAAATAGCGCTGGCCTTGTGGCAGATTGCCGTCTCGGTTATCGTATCACCAGCGATTTCTTTGTCTTTTATCAATACAAGCAGCTGCCTCTCCATCTCATCATGCACATGGCTCCTCTTGTTGGACAAAATAGTCACGCCCTTGGAAGGTGTAAATGCTTTGATGGCTTCCTTCTGCTTGAGGATGGTGCCTATTGTCGACGGATTTTGGCTGTACTCCTTAGTGATCACACTCAACCACATGCCAGCTTCATACTTTTTAATTACTATCTCCATCTTCATCTCCATAGAAAGCATCCTCTTCTTTCCGTTAACTTCAGCAACATTCTTGGGACCCATGGCCAATAATGTAAGTAATTAAGTTCACACACAACACGATAAAGTAACTTGCTACAAAGAAAGTGAAATCACTAACACAAATTTACGTTAACAAACGAAATCTATGTGAACGAACGAATTCCATGTGTGTACGATAACACTGATGCGACGAAATGGTCAAAGGATGCCTTTACGTAGAGGCATGATGGGACAGATGCTGACCAATAAGAGAGCAGGATCTTACGGCGGTGACTAGCACCAGGAACCAATGGTTGAGTGGGAGGATGGTGGCAAGTCTACTCAGTTGGCGGCGCGCGAGTTTTAAAATTATTCTCGGTGGCCTGGGTGAATTTTGGTTTACAGTACATATATTATGAATATGATTTGTACCCTTGAAAACTATATCCATGAATTATCTTTCTTTTCATTAAGATGACTTGATGAGCAGTGATATTCTTAGAATGCAGAGATCATCAATTTAACTCTCCATGGAAACAGTGATCCTAAAGTGACAAGACAGCTCAGCTTCGGAAATGTTGACACAACTTCCTGGGGTGGTGCGATGTCGAAGGTTGCTGCCTAAGCAGAAAAGACCACGTCCTGTATCCATGTGCGGGTGGGTGCAGATATGCTTTCTGAATCTGGTTTGGGGCTGATTCTTGGGCATGAACAATGATCTGTATAAGGACGTCATGAACTTGTGACAAAATTAGTAACGACACTTATTTGGGAGTGTCTTGTGTGTTAATTCGAGCTTGCGTTTGTACGAGCTATTTCCCTACAGAATGAGAGAGTAAGTTAACCAAAGGGAAGAACGATACAAAGTCGGCAAAGGGCCAAGATGGCTCCTTTGATTGTGTTTTTGGTTAAGTGTGTGTAATCTGTGTTGAATGGGTAAGCATACTTATTTTTTGGCCAAAAGTGTGGCTTAACTGTATTTTGAATATTTGCTTCAAAGATGTTCTATTTTGTTTGACCTTTTTATTTTGCTTTTTAATCTTTTGCTTATCAATGTGTTCTCCTGTCTTCTTATAGGCAGATCTGGAACAAAGGGGAACTGGTTTGGTAACCTATTTAGAAATGGGAACTTAACTGATGTTCCGTGGTGTTACTAGACTATGCTATGACTTTTTCTGGTTTTATGACTAAACTAATGTTGGTTATTGTAAAGGAGGGATGGACGGGTTTAGTTCAATTCCCAGGGTTATCTGAGATATTTGGATTTTGAGTTCAACCTTTCATTTAATCATTTTGTTAAGAACCTAATTTACTTAGTCAATGCTTTGCTCTTAAATAAATGTATTTTTGTAATTCATGGGTCTGATTTAATTGCCTTAGGTAATAGAGAGAGAGAAGGTGGGGTGTTGTAGAGAGAGAGAGAGAGAGAGAGAGAGAGAGAGAGAGAGAGAGAGAGAGACGGATGTGCCTTGCTGCACGGACATTGCTACCAACATACTTTTAAAATGTTATGAGGTTGGAACCTCGGTAACACATACACCCTTTCGCAACCTGAATTACTTTCGTACACAGAAGCAAAATAATCTTCGTCTTTGCTTTCGTAACCTGGATTTTCATACATAGGGACTTTCGTATGTAGAGGTTCCACTGTATATACAATTGGTATTTGACTTTCAAGATAGGCAGATATAAGCATTTTTAGAGGGAGTTCTAAATATTAATATTTGCGTGTTTGAGCTATTTACGGCTGTCTGGTATGCATACCCCACAAATACAGGTGGGACTACTGTATGGGCTCTGGCTCAACTGTGTATCTTGGCAAGTCCATGGCCCTGGAAGCCAGTGGTGAAGATATGGAGTAGTTAGTGGAGGATCACAGCTAAGAGCTGACAACTAAGCTGCTGCTGGAGATTAAGAGGGAGCAGCAACTGGTGAGGATAAAGGAAAGGAGAATTTTTCCAGTTCAATAATAGAGGATGTTTGTGCCCAATACGTTGGAAAATAATGATGAAACAATTTCCCACTGAAAACAGTTACTCATAGCCCTCATGGTAAACTTCATTTTGTAAGACAATGATTTTCCTTAATTTTTTTTCCTTTAAATAACCTATCTTACATGCTGACAAACAAGGTAACAAATCACATGCAATTCAAATATGAATGAAAATAAAAAAACTAAATATCTACCTGAAGCTCCTCGATCTTTCAGTATCAGCAAGCCATTTAGGATCTATCTGGCTTTGGGCCTGTGAGGAGAACAGTGAATCACATGAGGTGCTTAAGCTTCTCAATGCAACATATCTGAAACAAAGAGGAACTGTTAAATTTTTCATATCTGTAACAACATGAATTATGAATTAATAATTACCATATATTCTTTTTATGTAACACTACTTATTCTAACAGTATTTCAGAAAACTCAGAAAAATTTTCACCAACATCTGGTCACTCACTGCCGTTCCCAAAACAATACTTGTCTAACTTCCATTTTTAGCATTCAGTACTATTCTTACATAACACAAACCTTCATTCTCTCTCAGTATAAAATTTTTACAAAAGTAAATACTATATCAACATCCAAAATACCAAATGCTTTGGAGAATTAAAGAAAGAACAAGTACTACTGGTTTGGCAACATCTATAAATACAGTATTTTACCAAAAATCCTACAATGTGGCAAAATCTATAACAATAAAAAGTATCTAACAAAACCCTTCAATATCAATATTCTGATATGAATGATTTCCCAACAAAGCCTCATTCTGTGAATGATAGAAAGTAACACTATAAACGTAAGGCAAGATTTCACTATTAGAAAGAAATTAATTTTTTAATGAGGACCAAAAGTTGGGAAGGCAAATATCTAATGTAGCTGGACAGTACAGCATGAAGATAATGACAACAAAAATTGGGACCAGAGGAACGCAATATGGCACTACAACAAGCAAGGCACAATAAAAGTCTAGTCATAACCTTGGTTAACTATATCTGCATATATCTAACTATATATATATATATATAATCATATATATATATAATAAATATAATCCGGTATATTAATAGATAATATAATAATAAATAAATCTATTAAGTATATTATAATTATTAAGTATAAATATATGATATAATATATAAATAATATATAAGGTGTATTAATTATATAAGTCATTAATATATATACATATATCCTACAAAACCCTTCAATTCATATTCTGACTTAATGAATGAAATTTCCCCAAACAAGCCTCATTCTGTTAAGATAGAAAGTAACACTATAAAACGTAAGGCAATATATCCTATTATAAAGAAAAAATTAATTTTTTTTAATGAGGACCAAAAAATTTTGGGAAGTCAAATATCTAATGTAAAGCGGACAGTAACGCATGAAGATAATTCAACAAAAATTGGGACCTGAGGAACGCAATTATGGCACACTAACAACAAGCAAGCACAATAAAAGTCTAATCATAACCTTTGGTTACCTTATATCAGATATATAATATAAAGATATATATTTATATATATATATATATATATATATATATATATATATATATATATCTAAAAAAATAAATCTATATACATTATATATATAGATATATATATATTGATATATATATATATATATATATATATAGATATTATACTATATTATAAATATATATATATATAATAATATATTATATATTATTATATATATTAGAAAGAAATTAATTTTTATTTTTTAATGAGGACCAAAAGTTGGGAAGGCAATATCTAATGTAGCTGGACAGTACAGCATGAAGATAATGACAACAAAATTGGGACCAGAGGAACGCAATATGGCACTACAACAAGCAAGGCACATAAAAGTCTAGTCATAACCTTGGTTAACTATATCAGATATATATATATTATATATATATATATATATATATATAATAGATATATATATATATATATATATATATATATATATATATATATATATATATCTATATATATATATATATATATCCCTATAGATCTATAATATATATATATATATAATATATATATATATATATATATATATATATATCTATATATATATATCTATATATATAAATATATTATATATAGTTATATTATTATATATTATATAGTATATATATACAGGGTTTCCCCCGTATTCGCGGGGGATGTGTACCAGACACCCCCGTGAATAGTTAAAACCCGAGAATAGTTAGAACAACCATTAAAAATTCTTAAAACTGCCTATCTTGAAAGTTCATATACCAAATGTATACCTTTAATAACATCCTACTTCAAATATACCTAAAATTACTAACTTATTACTGTATTAATCTTTGAGGTTATATTATTAATATCATTTCAAAGTCATCTTAAACATTTTACCATTAAAAATATATACCTACACCCAATAACAGAGAGAGAGAGAGAGAGAAAGAGAGAGAGAGAGAGAGTGACCAGTGAATGGCAACATCATATATCTGACCATCAAGAGTGAAATTATGAATTATTGCTGAGACAGAGAGAATAATAATAATGAGAGAGAGAGAGAGTGAGAAGAGGAGAGAAGAGAGAGAGAGAGAAGATGAGAGAGAGAGAGAGAGAGAGAGAGAGAGAGAGAGAGAGTAACTCCTAAACTCCGACTCCTTCCCCTCCGCCAATACGTATATCAAACTGTCATATACTCCTCCGCCCACGTTCCTCCAAGTGGATAAAAAAAGACTGGGAATCGCTATTTTTAATTAATCTTATTAATATTTGAAAATCAGTTATAAAGGTAAATCATTCATTTATACTACAAAACAAATAAACATACATAAGTGAGAGAGAGAGAGAGAGAGAGAGAGAGGAGAGAGAGAGAGAGAGAGAGAGAGAGAGAGAGAGAATGGTATTGTTACTGTTTTATCTCACGAAACTAAATATTATTAGTAAACTAATGCTGTATATTATTATTTTACCATAAAATGTAGTAATGTCCTAAAAGATACACTTATACATACATTTCCAGCCCAAACAGAGGGTGAGAGTTACCACTAAGACACACTATCTCATGTGGCAAGAGAGAGAGAGAGAGAGAGAGAGAGAGAGAGAGAGAGAGAGAGAGAGAGAGAGGAGGGGGGGGGGAGGGTTATCCTTATTTAAAAGACTGAAATGGATAGATTATTGTACTTCTATAAAATACTATAACATATGAATTTTGAAATTAATTATATTACTATTATTATCATTATGCGAAAATATTAACCCTTAAACGCCGACTGGACGTATTTTACGTCGACATTTTTTGTCTCTCGGGTGCCGACTGGAGGTATTTTACATCGACATACAAAAGTTTTTTTAAAAATTCGCGGAAAAATACTTTTAGGCCTACCAGCCAAAAACTCTTGAATCACGTGCCTTGGGGGATGCTGGGAGTTCACGGATCAAGGTGTTGTTTTGTTTACAATCGTTACGCAGGCGCGCAAGCGCGAATTTCTTTCTTGCCGCACTAAAAAGTATCTGTGACACATCTCGGAAATTATTTCATCACTTTGACATAATTTTTTTACCATTTTAAATTAGCCGTTACATGGAGTATTATATATGAAAATGAGCACATTTTTATGTAGAATACAACAAAAAAATACTCATGATTGTTAGCTTTTTTTTATCAGTTTTGAGATATTTTCATATAAATAACGATAATTGCCAAAATTTCAACCTTCGGTCAACTTTGACTCTACCGAAATGGTCGAAAAAAAACGCAATTGTAAGCTAAAAACTCTATATTAGTAATATTCAATCATTTACCTTAATTTTGCAACTAATTGGAAGTCTCTAGCACAATATTTTGATTTATGGTGAATTTATGAAAAAACTTCCTTACGTCCGCGCGGTAACTCTTCCGAAAAAAATCATACATGCGATTGTGGTAAGGTTTGCACCATTTTAAATTAGCCGTTACATAATGTTTTATATATGAAAATGTGCGCAATTTCATGCACAATACAACTAAAAACAACCCATGGTTGTAGCTTTTATCAATTTTGAAATATTTTCATATAAAAAATGATGTGACAAATTTTCAACCTTCGGTCAACTTTGACTCTACCGAAATGGTCGAAAAACGCAATTGTAAGCTAAAACGCTTATATTCTAGTAATATTCAAGCATTTAACTTCATTTTGCAACAAATTGGAAGTCTCTAGCACAATATTTCGATTTATGGTGAATTTATGAAAAAAAAAACATTTTCTTTACGTCCGTGCGGTAACTCTTCCGAAAAAATCATACGTGCGATTGTGGTAATGTTTGCACCATTTTAAATTAGCCGTTACATAAAGTTTTATATATGAAAATGTGTGCAATTTCATGTATAATACAACAAAAAATAGTTGAAGGTTGTAGCTTTTCTCATTTTTGAAATATTTGCATATAAATCACGATAAATAGAAAAAAAACCACATTCGGTCAAATTTGACTACCGAAATGGTCGAAAAACGCTATTGTAAGATAAAACTCTTACAGTCTAGTAATATTCAGTCATTTATCTTCATCTTGAAACAAATTTGAAGTCTCTAGCACAATATTTAAATTTATGGTGAATTTTTAAAAAAAACTTTCCTTCCCTCCTGCGCGCAGATTCTCCGCCACAAATCTCCGAAATGTGTAAGATCCCATTCTCGGAATATTTGCTCCGTTTTCATATTAGGCATTTCATAGTTTTATATTTGAAAATGTGCGCAATTTCATGTAGAATAAAACGAAAAATATTTGAAAGTTGTAGCTTTTCTTATTTCCAAAATAATTGCATATAAAAAAATTTATAAAAAAATTCTACATTCGGTCAACTTTAACTCGTCAGATATGGTCGAAAACTGCATTTGTAAGCTAATATTCTTACAGTATAGTAATATTCAATCATTTGTCTTCATTTTGAAAGAAATTGGAAGTCTCTAGGACAATATTTAGATTTATGGTGAATTTTTGAAAAAAATATTTGTTTACGTCCGCGCGTTACGAATTCATGCATTATTTTGTGATAATATTTTCTCTGTGTTGCTGTTATCGTTTTACAATGTGTTATATACCAAAATGATTGCAATTTAGTGTACATTACAACGAAAAAAAAAAAAAGTAACTTGTTACCTTTAACCATTTTGCGCACAGAGCGATTTGAATACAATTATATATGAAATTTCGTTTTTGCGCAATCATATATTGCATTATTTATATATGATAATGATAATTTTTTTCATTTCTGATGGTTGCATACTAAACTTCAGGCAATGACAAAAAAAGGAGCCAAAAATGAACTCTTAATCTTGAAAATAAGCGCGCTTGTGATTTTTTGAAAAAAATATTTTTTCCACTTCCGCGCTCATTCTGAAACGTCTCCGGCAACACGGGAGACATTTTTTTTTTTTTTTTTTTTACCGCTTCGGTATTTAAGGGTTAATAAACATACACATGTACCATAGAAATTCTCATCTCAGTAAAGAAAAGAGAGAGAGAGAGAGAGAGAGAGAGAGAGAGAGAGAGAGAGAGAGAGAGAGAGAGAGAGAGAGAAAATACGTGATCATTGAGAGGGCAACAGTTGTTGGACCCCAGCCAACTCTGCTTGGTTCCCTGGAGTTCAAAGATGCGGGGTAAAAAAAAAATGCATTTTCTTTCATTCTTACATAATTTATATTATAAACTAATATCTTGCTAATTC
>NC_087200.1:124340619-124368245 GCF_015104395.2 Macrobrachium nipponense
CATCGTGGATCCGCATACTGTATGTAAGAAGTGTCGAGAGTTTGTATGTACATGGGAGAATAGGTGTAATGAATGTGAGAGTCTAAATGAGAAAGAGTGGAAGACTCTTGTGAAGTATGTTGAAAGACTGGAAAAAGATCGGGGTGAGAAGAAAAAAGATCTAGAAGTGAGAAGATCTGTCTCGTGGTTCTCGGGTAAACCTTTGAATGATTCTATTTCTGTGTCTTCTCCAGCTCATTCAAATGTAGATTTAGTGAGCACCTTCCCCCCAGGTTTCTCCTGCGCCCGTTGCTGTATCTGAGGACACTACTGACCCGCAAATTGTGAAAGTGTTCGCTGCCCTGGCTTCCATGGGTGATCAGATCAAGCGATTAACGGATAAAGTGGAAGTGATTAATGTTGGTGACAGTGTAGTGGAGGGGGCGCCTGATCGTCCCTCTCGTGCTCCTAGACCTAGACCTCTGTCAAGCTCCCAGACCCAAGGGAGAAGGCATGTCGAAAGTCGAAGGGAGGCGAGAGGGGTTTACTCACGATCAGTCGTCCCTTCAGGCAGTCCTGTTGTTACGTCCCAGGCTGCAGCAGTACGCCAGAGAAAAGGCGTGACTGGGAAGTGCGTTTATTCTTCCGATAGTTTGGCTTCAGGAAGGAAGAGACGTTTTTTGGAAGAATCGCGTCCTCTCAAGAGATTGTTGTTTTTATGCCGACCTCGTCCCAGGATGAAAGAGTTTACGAACAGGAGGGTTGGAGTAGCCCTGAGGTCTTTTCGTCGGAAGATGAGGACGCAATCCCTATCAAAAGGAAGAAGATTTTTCGTCCTTTAGACGTGTCTAACCGCGAGATGGGCGGTTTTTCTCCTAATAGAGAATCTACGCTTCGTAGACGTCAGGATCGCTCACCTATCCGTAGCAGCCCAGTGCTCCTAGTTTGCCGCCTCCTCAGGAGTTTTCGTCAGGAAGCGGAAACTAAGGAAGTGTTACGAGATATTGCAGGAGAAATTAGCAGTCCTCGTTAAATCCTGGGAAAGACCAGAACAACCTTCGGTTAGACGTAAGGACGCTTCTCTTCCAGTTAAGTCCTCCAAGAGGACGCAAGATAAATCGTTGCCTCCTCTTTCTCAGGCGGTATTATCTTGTAACACAGGACGCAGTGTGTCCTATATGAGGGACGTTTCTCCTACGCTGCAGGAAGCAGGACGCAAGAGGAAGAATGATGGACGCATGGTGGACGCAGCGGTTGCGGTGGATGCAGGACGCAGGCGGCAGCGCGCTGATCCGCCTTATTCCCGACAAGACGCGGAAGTGCTTGATAAGGAGGCACTTTCGCTTTCGCTTTCCAGGCAAGCTTTGGAAAAGGAACCCGATATGGATTGTTTTCAACATCTGGATTTCCAGGATATTTCTTCTCAGGAGGAAGACTTAGTGGATTTTTCGGAGGAAGACAAGAATGTGGAAGCTCCTTCCTCGGATTACAAGAGTTAACTGAGTGCCTTCTTCGTTGTTTGAAGGAGATTTTCAACCTTCTGCTCCCTTATCTCCGCTGTCTCAATTCTCCAAGACGAAAGCACCCAAGAAATCTACTTTCTTGAAAATGACGCTGTCGATCACAGCTAGGAAAGCCCTTCAACGCATAAATGAATGGTTGAAGGAGAAGAGAGAAGGGGGGAAAACTTCATTCGCATTTCCACCTGCCAAGTTAGCCTCGAAGTCTGGTGTGTGGTATGCTACGGGGGAAAGTCTTGGCCTGGGAGTTCCTGCCTCCTCCCAGGGGGACTTTTCTAATATCGTGGATAGTTCCCGTAGGCATGCCCTACACGCAGCCAAGGTGTGGTGGACTTCATCAGAGTTCGATCATTTGCTGAAGGGCATTTATCGGACTTTTGAAGTCTTTAATTTCCTCGATTGGTCGTTGGGGGCTTTGGCACGTACTCTAGAGATTGAAGAACCTTCTGATTCGGATTTACCCAGAAGCATTATGTCCTGTATGGACAAAGCCTTGAGGGATGGGGCTAATGAGCTTTCTTCTCTATTTACGGCAGGTGTGCTGAAGAAAAGATCTCTTTTGTGCTCTTTCGCTGCGAAAGGAGTTTCGAATGCGCAAAAGTCGGAGTTGATGTTCTCCCCACTTTCAGGACAGCTTTTCCCACCGGACATCATTAAGGATATCGCACTTTCCCTTACACAGAAGACTACACAGGACCTGCTGACGTCTTCAGTAAGGAAGTATTTGCCCTCAAAGGTAGTAAAGAAGACACCGAAGGAAACAAGGACAGCACAGCAGCCCTTTCGGGGTAGGACTTTTTCCCGACCAGCCTTTAGAGGGAAAAGAGTTCCTACCAAAAGAGGTTCGAAAACCTCAACCAAACAATGAGTTCGAAGTCCTCCAGACTGTGTTGGGGCCAGACTTTAGACTTCTGGGAATCTGGCAAAGCAGAGGAGCGGATCCTTGGTCTGTAAGTGTAGTGAAGGAAGGCTACAAGATCCCCTTCCTAAAGAAACCACCTCTCGCTACAGCTCCGAGAGCCCTAGGGGCTCATTACATCGATTTAGAGAAGAGAGAGCTCTTTGGCATCAAGTTGTCAGTATGTTAGAGAGGGAGCCATAGAACCTGTTCTGGATCACAAATCCCCAGTTTTTACAACCGTCTTTTTCTGGTACCGAAGTCGTCAGGAGGTTGGAGGCCAGTACTGGACGTAAGTCAGCTAAACTTGTTCATAGAAAAGACCAAGTTTACGATGGAGACGAATGATTCAGTACTGGCAGCGGTACGTCCAGGGGACTGGATGGTGATGCTGGACCTTCAGGATGCGTATTTCCATATTCCGATTCATCCAAGGTCCAGGAAATATTTGAGATTCGTGATCCAGGACAAGATATATCAATTCAGAGCCCTTTGCTTTGGTCTTTGCACGGCCCCTCAAATCTTTACAAGGATGATGGCAAACGTGGCGAAGTGGCTTCATGTGTTAGGAGTCAGAGTCTCTCTCTATTTGGACGATTGGCTCATAAGAGCACAATCAAAGCAGCAATGTCTGGAGGACACGGACCTCACATTGGATTTAACAAAGCAGCTGGGTCTGATGGTGAACCTGAAAAAGTCACATCTGATCCCCACACAGGAGCTAGTTTATTTGGGGATTCTGATATCCTCAGTGACTTTTCGGGCTTTTCCGTCCCCCGAAAGGCAGACCATGTGTCTTCGGAAAGTGCAGGAATTCCTATCGAAAGACCAATGCTCGGCGAGAGAGTGGATGAGCCTGCTGGGGACACTCTCTTCGTTAGAGCAGTTCATTTTCCTAGGGAGACTTCACATGAGGCCCTTACAGTTCTGTCTGAACGAAGTCTGGCCAAGAAGATCGCAACCAGATTCCTTCCTTTTTCCAATTCTTTAAAAGATAAAAGGAGGAATTAAAGTGGTGGCTAGCCCTGGGAAGGTTAGCAGAGGGTACGTCACTCCAGCAGAGGAACCCAGACCTGATATTGTTTTCCGACGCGTCAGACGCAGGCTGGGGAGCGACGCTGGGCCCTCGAGAGGAGTCAGGCCTTTGGAACGAAGAAGAGAAAGCTTGGCACATAAACAGGAAGGAACTGATGGCGATTTTCTTGGCTCTGAGAGCGTTCAGACCGTGGATCAGCGGCAAAGTGGTGCAGATCAACGCGGACAATACCACAGCTCTGGCATACATACGCAAACAAGGAGGGACCCACTTGTTTACTCTTTGCAACTTGGCGAAGGAGATTCTTCTGTGGTCAGAGAGAGAGAACGTCACCCTGCTCACCAGGGTCCATTCAAGGGAGAAGAATGTCAGAGCGGACCTGTTGAGCAGGGAGGGACAAGTGCTTTCGACGGAGTGGATCTTGCATCAACAAGTATGCCAGAGGCTGTGGAAGCTTTGGGGCAGGCCAGTGGTGGATCTTTTCGCTACCGCAGCGACGAAGAGGTTACCGAGTTACTGTTCTCCAGTCCCGGACCCTCTTGCAGTCACAGTAGATGCCTTCCTACTAGATTGGACGGGGCTAGACGCGTACGCATTTCCCCCGTTCAAGATTTTAGGAAGGGTAATAAAGAAATTCAGAGAAAGTCAAGGAACAAGGCTGACTCTAATAGCTCCATACTGGCCGGCCCAAACGTGGTTCACAGAGGTACTGGAATGGACAGTGGATTCTCCGAGAAGTCTACCCACGAGAGTAGATCTTCTCAAACAACCCCACTTCGACAAGTTCCACAAGAACACCCTCGCTCTGGGTCTGACTGCGTTCAGACTATCGAAAGACTTGTCAGAGCGAGGGGTTTTCTAGAGAAGCAGCGAAGGCACTTACGAGAGCAAGAAGAGCTTCAACTATCAAAGTGTACCAGTCGAAGTGGGAGAACTTCCGTAAATGGTGCAAGAATCGGAAGATTTCTTCATTCAGTACCTCTGTGACCCAAATTGCAGATATCCTTCTGTATCTGAAGAAGGAAGTGGGTTTGGCTAATCAAACCATTAAGGGTTACAAATGTATGTTATCTGCAGTGTTTAGGCACAGAGGATTAGATCTGTCCAATGACGCAGATCATAGAGATCTTCTCAGATCTTTTAATACGAAGAAGGATCGACATTGCAGAGCTCCTTCTTGGAATCTTGATGTCGTACTCAAATTCTTAGAGACGGATAGGTTTGAACCTATGGACAGTGCTTCTTTACGAGAGCTATCGAAGAAGACTATTTTCTTGGTAGCCTTAGCTACAGCTAAAAGGATTAGTGAGCTGCAAGCTATTAACAAACAAGTAGGAATGGAACACAACAAAGCAGTTTTGTTCGTTCCAGGAGGAATTCTTAGCCAAGAATGAGAATCCTTCACATCCGTGGCCAAGGTCATTTGAGATTTCAGAACTGGCTGATCTAGTAGGTCAAGAACAGGAAAGGGTTCTTTGCCCAGTAAGAGCCTTACGTTACTACGTAGAAAGGACAAAAAGCATTAGAGGGGCTTCAGGTTCTCTCTGGTGTTCTGTGAAAGATCCTACTAGACCCATGTCTAAAAATGCTATGGCTTTTTTCGTAAGAGAAGTTATTAAGGAAGCACATTTGCTTTGCCAGGAAGAATGCTTCGGGTTGCTTAAGGTTAAAGCTCACGAAGTGAGAGCGGTAGCTACGTCCTTGGCATTCAGAAAAAATTTAGCCCTCAAGGACATTATAGACTCTACGTTTTGGAGGACAAATTCGGTCTTTGCTTCGCATTACCTCAGAGACGTGAAGACAACTTTTGATAATTGTCAAACGTTAGGCCCGTACGTATCCTCAGGTACAGTACTGGGCAAAGGAGTTTCCACCCCATAACCTACTAACATGCTAGGCTATTATTTTAATTAGGTTATAGTGTTTTATGGTTGTCTGAGAAGGTTATTACCTGCTCAGTTTTTGGTGTAGTATTTTGTTATAGTGATTGTGTGTGGTTCAGGTGACTAACTTTCCTAGCATGAATGCCCGTGGTAAATGAGGGCTAGGGTTCTCTGTCAGCAAATTGGTCATGTCCAGTTGTCAGACCCTTGTTATTAGCTTTCTCAACAAACAGGTCACATCCTAGTTGAGAGCTACTAAGGTTTAGCAGGCTAAGAGGCAGGACCTACGAAGTCAGCTACCTTAGCAGGTAAGGAACCTAATAGTAATTTTAAAAATTAGCTAATTTTTAAATTATGACGATGTTGCTGTCTATGACCCACCTCCAAATGTGTCAATCAGCTATATATATACCTGCCAGGTAAGTGTCATGCATAAAAATGATATTGTTATGATACAATAAAGTTTTATGCATACTTACCTGGCAGGTATATATAATTAAATTCCCACCCTCCTCCCCTCAGGAGACAGGGTTCAGAGAAAATCTGAGGAAAACGGGAATGGTTCCGAGCACCAGCACCATGGGAACGGGGTGGCGATCACCTGAACTACCAGTGTACTAGCGGTTGCCGCAAGTTTTGAAATTCTGCCAGTGCGACAAGAGGATAAGCTATATATATACCTGCCAGGTAAGTATGCATAAAACTTTATTGTATCATAACAATATCATTTTCCATTCAGAATTTCTTCTTCCGGACGAGGATGTTCAAAGCGCTTACGTCCAAAACAGGTCTCCATACCCCTGATACCTTGGGGACTACAAAGAGCCGGTTGTAAAACGCTGGGGAGTTCGTGTCTGTTACCTCCTCTATGACCTCTTGGCTGATGAGCTCTTCTACATCTTTGGCTAAAGCCAAAGCTCTTATTGATTCCGTAGAGTATGCTGTCAAACAGACAGTGTATTGGACAGTGGTGGATCCGGTGAAAGGGATCACATATCCCTCTCGAAGCACCTGTATGACCCGCTGTTCTGCTCCTCTTCGACCCCAATTCCTCCCAGTAGCTGTGGAGTTTTGCCCCCCACGGGTGGGTGAAGGACCTTCCGATCATTTATCTGTCTTAAAGAGAGGTCTCTTGGTAGACTTGGAGGTGGTTCATAGGTTAGTCTTTGGTCTCTGCTGCCACCTCGACTTACCTCCTCGAAAGGTGTGCTTTGGAAAGGTGAAGCTTTGGCTCCTGTCGGCCGAGGTTCCTTAGGTCTTCTCACTGATTGAGACAGAAGATCATTGGTGGACTGGTTCTCGAGGTCCGACAGTACATGATTGACGGTTTCTTCTGGAAACAGGTGAAGTTTACTAAGGGGGGAGAACAACAAAGCCGACGTTTGTTTCATGGTTACTCCTAGAGATGTGAAGGAGCACCACCGTTCTCTCTTCTTGAGTACTCCCATAGTGAATAAGGCAGCCAATTCCACTGAACCGTGTCTCGCTGCCCTGTCCGCACAGGACAACAGATTGAGCCAGTCCGCAGAAAAAATCCTCATCCAGAGACTGGCAATCTTCAATCTGGCTAACGCTGTAATTGTCCAATCCAGAAAACTGAAGACTTTTATCACCTTGTATAAGTTCTTCACCAGGTGTCAGTAGCGGAAATGGTGTTGGGAGAGGAAGCATAGGGGGACCCGGTGTTTACCCTCAACTGTCTCCTCGCCTTGAGTTTGAGGTGTTTTGCATTTATGGGAAGCCTGGGGGTACATGTACCTGAAGCACCCACCAGTTCTTATATCTGGTTAAGGGTATCATATGTATCATATGGTTTTTAGTGTAGGTGATGATGTTGTGTAGTGTTATCTGGTCTTTTCGCCCAGGGCAAGGGCAAACTATTATTGTTTTTGTCAATCATCGGTGAACTTCCATGATTGCAAAAATCCCACCATTAGTAGGGACGACCCTGGCCTTTACTGCCACGTCTCCTACATGTGATGAGAGTGCCGACCAGAGGCAGTATCTACCTGTAGCTGCTCTCTCACAAGATAAGGTACTGCAGACATTATATATAATGTGAACACATGACTGTTGTTTTTTTTGTTCATAAAGCTGTCCATATACCCACCTTCCGGGTAATGTGGAGTCAGCTAATGTAATAGTTTGGTAAGTCACTTATGTGAAAATGATATTTTGTTCATGAGACTTACCTGTCAGATATATAATTATATAGCTGTATTTCTCTGAAGTCCGACAGAATTTCAAAACTTACGACACACGCAGTGGGAGGCCAGGCGGTTAGTACCCATTCCCGCTGCTGGGAGGCAGGTATCAGGAACCATTCCCATTTTCTATTCAGATTTTTTCTGTCGCTGGTACTGTCAACACCTGTTCTCAGTACCTCCGTCATTGGATTTTGTAAACTTTCGTTGCCACTTAAGTATTCTGATTGTCTTTTGGTTTTTTGACTTGGATTTGTGGCTAGGCACACGCTATTGTGGACTGTTTTGGATTTGGCTTTGATTTTTCTTGAATAAGATGTCTGGTTCTAGTTCTGCTAGTTTCAGAGTATGTTGTGTGGAAGAGTGTAAGGTGAGGCTACCGAAGGCTTCGGTAGATCCCCACACTGTATGCACGAGCTGTAGGGGACATGTTTGTTTGGTAAATGATCCGTGTAAGGAGTGTGAGATTTTGTCTGATTCCGGCTGGAAGACGTATGATTCCTATGTGCGCAAGTTAGAGCGTGACAGGATCAGGAGGTCTTCCTCCAGGAGAGTGTCAGGCAGTAGACGTCAGGGTAGTAATTTTTCACCTGCTAACCCTCCTGTAGACTTTGCTACCCCTAACCCTGTGGTGTTGCCTTCGGGCCATGAGATTGTGTCTGCGGAGGTTAATGCCCTGTCCATGATTATGGAGTCCATCCGTAACCTGGAATCCAAAGTGCTCGCTCTACAAAGTGGTGTGGTGAAGTGCAGTGATAGTATTAGTGCCCCTAGTGTTGTGGAGGGGGCATCAGATCGGCCCTATAATGCCTCTAGGCCTGGACCTCTGTCGGACTCCCAGGACTCAGGGAGTGGGCAAGTCGAAAGCCGAAAGAGGGTTACGGGGGCTCCCCACCGATCTGGCGTCCCTTTGGCAGGTCCTGTTGACGCTTCCCAGGCTGCCAAGGATCGTGCTCGTGCACAAATCGAATCCTTAAGGATTGCTTCTCGTCCTCCGAAGCATCCTCCCCGCGCAAGGGGTGGAGCTCTCGGAAGGACTCTCGCCCTCTTAAGAGAAGCTTCAGAGAGGAGGACACTTCACGTCCTTTTTCTCCAGATGCTTTTCGGTCGTCTCCGGAGAGTTTTGACTCTTTCCCACCGCAGAAGAGGACCAGGAAGTCATCAGAGAATGACGCTGTTGAGCGCCCCAGTCGCTCCAGGGAGAGAACTGTAGCTTTTCCTGTGAGAAGGAAGAAGGCGTCCCCTCACCCCTCGTCTTCCCAAAGGATCAGCCCTTCCCCTGAGAAGGAGTCTTCTCCTACGAAGAAGATGCTCCTTGTTATGCAGCAGCAGTTGGCTTCGTTTATTGCCGAGAGAGAGGCAGAGCCGCGTCAACGCAGGAAGGACTCGAGGCTGCCTATCAAGAGATCCAAGCAGTCCCCCTCTCCTTCTCCTCTTTCGTCTCCTTCTCCTGCTTCGTCACCCTCTAGATTTTGTTCGGCACCCCAGCGCTTGTCTAGAGGGTGCGATGAGCGTCTCCCCAGACTCTCTTCTGTCGAGAGGGAGGAAGACCATAAGGCTCATCGCAGCAGGGATCGTCTAGCTTCTCGACAAGACGCTCCTCTCGCTCCCCTTCGTGACGCTCTGCATGCTGCTAGGCATGACGCTCCTCAGGCTGCTCGCTTTGACGCTTCTCAGGCTGCGGCCGCTCGTCGGGACGCTCGTCGTAGTGCTCGTCAGGACGCTCGCCAGGATGCTCATAGGGACGCTCGTCAGGACGTTCGCCAGGACGCTCGTCAGGACGCCTCCTTCGCAGATTTTCCAGACACTTCAGAGGCTGTTGTAAAAGACGCCCAGCCTTGTGCTGTGAGTTCTTCTTCGCAGCGGAGGTCCCTCTTGAGAGTTGGGCCTAAAGGTCTTAGACCTCTTAGTACTTCTGTGGATTCGTCTGTTGCTCCCGTGGAAGAGGGAGAGTTAGGGAGTTCGTCGGAGGCCGCGGATGAAGAGCAGCCCTCTACGTCGTCTTCATCCTCAGACTACCAGGTCTTGGCCCGCCTTCTGAGAGACTTGTTTGGAGACAAGTTCCAACCCTCGGCCCCTCGCTCTTGAAGACTTCGCTTTCTACGAAGAGAGCCTTCAAGAAGGTCCACGACTGGATGGATTTGAGGAAGGCCCAAGGCAAGACTTGTTTTGCCCTGCCTCCGTCGAGACTGAGCGGAAAAGCAGGGAGTTGGTACGAAACGGGAGAGGACGTTGGGTTGAGAGTTCCTTCCTCTTCCCAGGGAGACTTTGCCAGCCTAGTAGACGCTCCAAGGAGGTTTCTCCTTTCTCGGCGAAGGTGTCGTGGACTCCTTCTGAATTGGACCATCATCTAAAAGGACTGTTTCGGACAATGGAAGTATTCAACTTTCTGGACTGGTGTTTGGGAGTCCTGGATTTGCAGTTGCGGAGTCCTGACTCGATTAGTCTGGGAGAGCTGTCCAGTTTTTTGGCGTGCATGGACAAGGCCGTCAGGGATGGTTCAGAGGAACTGGCTGCCCACTTTTGTACAGGGCTCTTGAAGAAGAGAGCTTTGTATAGTAACTTCACAGCGAAGTCTGTTTCTCCCTCACAGAGGGCAGAGTTGCTGTTTGCCCCTCTGTCGAGCCATCTTTTCCCCCAGTCTATGATCAAGGATCTCGCCGTCAGCCTGCAGGAGAAGGCTACTTAAGACCTCCTGGCCCAGTCTTCCAGACGTCCAGCAGTCCCTTCGGCTACTACGCTTGGGTAGTCTTCCAGGAAGCAGAAGCCCTTTCGCGGAGGAGCTTCCTCAAGATCGTCTCCTTGAGGAAGAGGTCTTCCCAGAGGCAGAGCCCCTTCCAAGCTCAGGGGTAAGAAATGATGCGTCAGTCCTTCAGACACCAGTCGGAGCCAGGCTTCTTTCCTTTGCAAAAGCCTGAAGAGCGAGAGGGACGGACAGCTGGTCCCTCGAAGTCATCGAAAAGGGATACAAGATCCCATTCCTCAAACTTCCTCCGCTGTGCACTACGCCCAGGGATCTGTCACCCTCCTACCATCAAGAGAAGCAGCAGATTCTTTTCGATCTGCTCGAGCAAATGCTCGAAAAGAGGGCTGTGGAACAGGTCCTAGATCTGGAATCCCCAGGTTTCTACAACAGGTTGTTCCTGGTGCTGAAGCAGTCGGGAGGATGGAGACCAGTCCTGGATGTCAGCAGGCTGAACCAATTTGTAGAAAAACAAAAATTCAAGATGGAGACGCCTCAGTCGGTTCTAGGAGCCTTAAGACCAGGTGACTGGATGGTGTCGTTAGACCTTCAGGACGCCTATTTTCACGTCCCCATCCATCCTCAATCAAAGAAGTACCTGAGGTTTGTCCTGAGGGGGCAAGTCTTTCAGTTCAGGGCTCTTTGCTTCGGGCTAAGCACAGCCCCGATGGTTTTCACGGTTCTAATGAGGAATGTGGCGAGATGGCTTCACCTTTCAAGTATAAGAATCTCTCTGTACTTAGATGATTGGCTCATTCGAGCCTCGTCGGAGTCGAGGTGTCTGGAGGACCTTCATGTGACGCTAGAATTGGCAAAGTCCCTAGGACTTTTGGTGAACTTCGAAAAGTCCCATCTGATCCCAACATAGTCCATCGTGTATCTGGGGATTCAGATGGATTCAGTGGCTTTTCGAGCTTTTCTGTCCCAGGAACGACAGCAGCACTGCTTAGACAAAGTTTCAGCCTTCCTGGGGAAGGAAACATGCTCGGTGAGGGAATGGATGAGTCTGCTGGGGACCATTTCCTCCAGTTTTTCCTTGCAGAGAACTGGGAGAACAAGGAGGATCTAGATGTGACCTTGAGGATCTCACAACCAGTAAAGGATCACTTAAGGTGGTGGCTCGACCCCGCAAAGCTGGCAGAGGGTTTTTCTCTCAACCTTCAGAGCCCCGACCTAGTGTTGTTTTCCGACGCGTCCACCTCGGGGATGGGGAGCAACACTAGGGGGGAAAGAAGTGTCAGGCACCTGGAGAGGGGAACAGGTGTCCTGGCACATAAATCTCAAAGAATTGGGGGCAATTCGTTTGACTCTCCAGTTCTTCGAGGAACAAGTTTCAGGCCGAGTAGTCCAGATCAACTCGGACAATACCACAGCTCTGGCGTACCTTAAGAAACAGGGAGGAACACACTCTTGGTCCCTGTTCGGCCTAGCAAGAGAGATCCTGTTGTGGGCCCAAGCACGGGAGGTAACGATCCTTACGAGGTTCATGGCAGGAGTCGAGAACGTCCGTGTGGATCTACTCAGTCGGCTAGAGCAACTGCTTCCGACCGAATGGACCCTTCACCAAGAGGTATGCCAGGAATTGTGGAAGTTATGGGGACGTCCTTTGGTAGATCTGTTCGCAACATCGAGGATGAAGAGACTTCCTCTATACTGCTCCCCTGTACTCGATCCAGGAGCAGTAGCGGTAGATGCCCTTCTCTGGGATTGGACGGGGATGGATGTGTATGCCTTTCCCCCGTTCAGGATCTTGGGAGAGGTCATCAGGAAGTTTGCGGCGTCAGAAGGGATGAGGATGACGTTGATCGCCCCGCTTTGGCCTGCGAAGGAATGGTTCACAGAGGTCATGACCTTCTTAGTAGACTTCCTGAGGACGCTACCTTTGAGAGTCGATCTACTCAGACAGCCCCACTTCGAGAGGTACCACAAAAACCTCCCCGCTCTGAGTCTGACTTCGTTCAGACTATCGGAAAGTTGGCCAGAGCAAAGGTTTTTCAATACCAGTGGCAAGGGCTATTGCCAATGCAAGGAGAGCTTCCTCTCTTGCGGTGTACCAATTGAAGTGGGCCGCTTTCAGGAGTTGGTGTAGGAAGAAGGGCATTTCCTCAACCACAACCTCTGTGAATCAGATAGCTGACTTCCTCCTTTATCTAAGGAAAGAAGAAAAGCTGGCAGTCCCAACAATAAAAGGATATAGGAGTATGTTGCCAGCGATCTTTAGACACAGAGGGCTGGACCTAGCAAACAACAAGGACCTTCACGATCTCTTAAGGTCTTTTGAAACCACTAAGGTGGCTCAGAAGAGAGTTAGCGAAGTTCAAGCCATCAGCAAGCATATAGGCTTTAAAGGACATAACGCCGTTTGTACCTTAAGCCCTACGTTTTTAGCCAAGAATGAAAACCCGTCTAACCCTTGGCCCAGGAGCTTTGAAATCAAGGGTATGGCTGAAATTATTGGACAAGAGCCAGAGAGAGTCCTGTGCCCTGTCAGGGCTCTCAAATTTTATTTGCATAAGACGAAGGAATGTCGAGGTCCTTCAGACAATTTGTGGTGTTCTGTAAGAAGGCCAGACTTGCCTATGTCAAAGAATGCTCTGGCGTTCTTCTTGAGAGACACTATCAAGGAGGCTCATACATCCTGTCAGGACAGTGATCTTAAACTGTTTAAAGTAAATGCTCACGAGGTGAGGGCGATCGCAACCTCGTTGGCATTTCAGAAGAATATGGCACTCAGTGACATCCTCGGCGCCACCTTTTGGCTAAGCAACTCGGTGTTCGCTTCACACTACCTGAGGGATGTGAAAACAACATATGAGAACTGCTGTTTGCTAGGGCCATACGTTTCCGCAGATACAATTTGGGTTTGGGGGCAGGAAGTAGCACTCATCCTATCCTTTAGAAAATGGTTAGGAAGAGTTTTTAATTTTATTGTTTTTTTTTTTATGGTTGTTGGGTCGGCCGCCAGAGGCAGACTTCCCAGTCATTAGCTTAAGTTATGCTATACGTATTAACTTATGTTAGGCTTGGTCAGGTGGTGGTTTTGCTTCGTTGCCCTCATAGTATGGTCAATATGGTCTAGTCGCATTTTGGTCACGCCCCCATTGACAGATCATCTAGAACTCACCAGCTATACAGGTCACTACCTTGCTGGAGACTCTGGTAAAGCAGAAGCAGACTTGGGTGACAGTAATCACGAAGTCAGCTATGCTAACAGGTAAGGAACCAAGGTGTCAATCATCTACATATAATTTGTTTCCTAAATCCTATTCTGTCTCTTCCCACCTCCAATGGTGGGATTCAGCTATAGTATATATATATCTGATAGGTAAGTCTCATGAACAAAATGATATTTTCATACAATCAACTTACCTGTCAGATATATACATAGCTAAGACTCCGTCGTCCCCGACAGAAATTCAAAATTTCGCGCCACTCGCTACAGGTAGGTCAGGTGATCTACCGCCTGCCCTGGGCGGCAGGACTAGGAACCATCCCCGTTTCTATCATATTTTCTCTGTCGCCGGTGGTATCAACATTGTTGCTATTACCTCCTGACTTAGATTCTTATTTCATCCTTTGATCATCGTTTCTCGGCTTTTTGGTGACGTATCTGGATCGTGTTTTTGGCATTCGCTACTGTGGACTGTTTTTGGAATTGTCTTTTTGGATTTTTGCTCAGTAATGTCTGATTCAAATTGTTGAGTGTGAGAATGTGTGTGAATGTAGGCTGCAGAGTGAGGATACCGAAAGCTTCGGTTGATCCTCACACTGTATGTCGTAAATGTAGGGGGTTTCAGTGTTCTGCTAATAATACTTGTAATGAATGCGAGGGATTAAATGCAGAAGAGTGGAAGACTTTAACTTCTTATTTGAAGAAGTTAGAGAGGGATAGGGTTAGACGTCTGAAAGGTGTGAGTTCAAGGCCTATTGAGCCTTTTACTGATAATTATTCTAATCCTAATGATTTAGATTCTCCCTATGTTTCTAATTCACAAAGTGTACTTTCGGAATCGGCCTCGGAAATCGCTGATCTGAAAGCTACGATTCGAGACATGAAGTCCAAAATCGGCGGACTTACAAGGTAAGGCTAGTGAAAGTGAGCATTACAGTGAAGTGAGTTTCTCCCAGTGTTGTGGAGGGGGCGTTTGATCGTCCCTGCGACGCTCCACCCAGGCCTAGACCTCTTCCAAGCTCCCATGCCCAGAGGAGAAGGAAAGTCGAAAGCCTTAAGGAGGTCGTGGGGAATCCCCAACGGGCAGACGTCCCTTCAGCAAGCTCTGTTTCGTGGCAGGCTGCTCAAGGGCGCTTTAGAAAAAGCGTCCTTCGTGAGTGTTTCTCATCCTCTCCTTCTCCCTCACCTAAACGAGGTGGAAGGAGTCGGATTTATCGAGGCCTCTGAAGCGTCATTTGAAAGAACCCGAAATTGATTCGAGCCCAGAGCGTTTCTCAGATGACGCTCCCTCTTCTATTAAATTAAGGCGAAGGTGGCGTCAGCGTCACCCGACGAGGACGCAGAAGTACCCTTTCCTACTTCTCCCCCGATTGATGACGAAAGGCGTCATGCAGTTGACGTGGGAGAAGCTTCAAGGAAAATTATTATGGCAGTACAAGAACAACTGGCCTCTCTGGTGGGAGTTTTAGCGCCTCGTAGGAAGGACGTTGCGCTTCCAATCAAGAAGTCTCGTCCTCTCTCCCCTGCTAAGCGAGAAGCGTCATGCAGACGTGAAGCTTCTAAACATATTACAGAAGCTTCGGGTTCGAGAGCGAGATCGGTAGCTTACGAAAGATACGTAACGCCAGAGAGACGTGAGACGTCTTTTAGACATGAAGCGTCTTTGAAAGCTGTTGGTAGACGTGAAGCTCCAACCAATATTTTGGCGCCAGTTAGGACGCCTTTTGAGAGCGGAGCGTCTTCCAGGCGCGAGGCGTCATCCGGACGTCAGCAGCCAAGTAAGCGCGGGAGGCGTCAGCCAGGACGCTTGGCGGACGAAAAGCGTCATCCAAGCGGGAAGCGTCTTCTATTTATGGAGAGAAGCCTGAGCTTTTGGCGCCTTCCAGGGCTATTAAAGCGGGGAAGAGGAAGGAATATCATTCCCTTAGCCCCTCTCCTATTAGGAGTTTGTCTCCTCCAGAGGAAGAGCGTACAGAGTTGGGAGCGGAGACTCATTTAGATCCCGAGTTGGAAGTAAACTCGGATGAAGAATATCAAGGAAGAGAAGGACTGTCGAACTATAAAGTTTTGACTGCCTTGCTTCTAGAGGAGTATGGAGACGAATTGACTCCTGCCGCTCCTCCTTCTCCGCGCTCTCTGTTTTCGAGTGCTAAGACGAAGAAGTCTTCGTCTTTTCTCAAAATGAAGGCCCACCATTTCAATGAAGAGGGCTCTACAATCCTTAGACTCTTGGATGAAGTCTAAGAAGGACTTAGTGAAGAACGGTCTTCTGCATGCCTCCAGCGAGACTAGCTGGTAAAAGAGGCATTTGGTATCAGACGGGAGAGAATATGGGTATTGCTCTCCCGTCTACGTCAGAAGCAGACTTTTCGACCTTAGTTGACGCTTCACGTCGACAAGGTCTCAACTCGGCACGGATTACGTGGGGCATTTCTGAACTGGACCATCTCCTCAAGGACTCATTTCATGTATTGGAAGTTTTCAACTTCTTAGATTGGTCCCTTGGGATGATGTCCAAGAAAGCCCATGATTCAGAAGGAATCGAACCGGAAGCCCTTTTGTGCATATTGTCTTGTATAGACAAAGCGGTGCAGGATGGCTCGTTTGAAATCTCCTCTTTGTTTGGAGCAGGTCTTCTAAAGAAGAGGACGGTATATGGTGCCTTTTTAACCAAGGCAGTCTCCCACGCTCAGAGGGCAGCGCTGCTGTATTCGCCTTTGTCTGACTTTTTGTTCCCTTCTCAGTTGGTGAAGGACATTGCTCATTCATTAACTGAGAAGGCGACTCAGGACCTTCTGACGCAGTCAGCAAGGAAGAAGAAGCCTGCTTCTACAACTGCAAGAAAGGACCGAGTACATCGGTTCAGCCCTTTCGAGGTGGCCCTACCTCCAGACCTCCCGCAAGAAGGAAGGCTCCTGAAGAAAGGAGGTAGGTCTGCCTTTCGTCCCTTTAAAAAGGGAAAGTGAAGCTTCTCTCCTCCAAGCACCAGTAGGTGCCAGGCTCCTGGGATTTGTGGAGGCCTGGACACTTATAAACGCAGACGCGTCATCGTTGGCTATAATAAGGAAGGGATATCGTATCCCTTTCCTGAACACTCCTCCCCTAACGTCAATACCAAGGGAACTAACAGCAAGTACAAGGATCCTATGCTGAGGGATACTCTTCGATCGATGGTGGAACCAAATGTGGGACAAGAGAGAGCGATAGAACTAGTACTGGATCAAAAACTCCCCGGGGTTTTACAATCGCCTTTTTTCTGGTTGCGAAAGCCTCGGGAGGCTGGAGACCAGTACTGGACGTCAGCTCTCTGAACAAATTTGTTCGGAAAGGAGAAGTTCTCGATGGAGACTTCTGCTTCAGTCCTTGCGTCATTGCGACAAGGAGATTGGATGGTGTCTCTAGATCTCCAGGACGCCTACTTTCACGTCCCGATCCACCCTTCATCGAAGAAGTACCTCCGTTTCATGACGGGGGGAAGGATCTTTCAGTTCAGAGCCTTGTGTTTCGGCCTGTCCACAGCTCCTCAGGTCTTCACAAGCCTGATGAAGAATGTGGCGAGGTTTCTTCACCTCAAAGGAGTAAATATCTCTCTGTATCTGGACGACTGGCTCATCAGGGCCAGATCAGAGAGACAGTGCTTGGAGGACCTGACGTTAACTTAGATCTGATCAAAGCGTTGGGATTGCTCGTGCACCTCGAGAAGTCGCAGCTGACCCCCAGACAGGAATTAGTCTATCTGGGGATTCGGATGGATTCTCGGGGTTTTCGAGTATTTCCTTCGCAAGAGAGAATCGCAAAAGGTTTGCAGATAGTCTCTCTCTTCTTAAGGAAGGAACATACGTTGAGCCTGCTAGGGACCCTTTCCTCGCTCGAACAGTTCTTCCCGCTAGGAAGACTTCATTTACGTCCGCTTCAATTCTTCCTCAAGAAGTCTTGGAGTTGGAAAACTGGACAACTGTCGGACGCCTTTCCCATTCCAGTGGAGATAAGATCGCACCTGGAATGGTGGTTGCCCCCTCTGGAAGAGAACAAAGGGATCTCTCTAAGGACACAGAACCCAGACCTAGTGTTGTACTCCGACGCGTCGGAGAAAGGTTGGGGAGCAACATTAGGCTCGAAGGAGGTGTCAGGCACCTGGTGGGAACCAGCGCAGGTGACTTGGCACATAAACTGCAAAGAGCTCTTCGCCGTGCATCTGGCTTTGAAGAGTCTAGAACCGCTCTGGTGTCCGAACAAAGTAGTGGCCAAGTAAACGTGAACACACCACCTCCGGCAACTTTGCCCTACATTCGAAAACAGGGAGGGACTCACTCCTCGTTCCTTTACGAACTGACGAGAGACCTTTTGCTTTGGACGTCTCACAGGAACATCTCCCTTCTGACAAGGTTCGTGCAGGGAGTAAGAATGTGAGGGCGGACAGACTCAGCAGGAGGAACCAGGTCCTTCATACAGAGTGGACCTTACACGAGGAGGTGTGTCAAGATCTCTGGTCGCTGTGGGGGACACCTCATGTGGATCTCTTCGCCACATTCATTTCCAAAAGGCTGGCAGTCTTTTGCTCGGTCGTGGAAGACCCAAGAGCTCTTATGGTAGACGCCTTCCTGCTAGATTGGTCTCGCGTAGACGTATATGCTTTTCCTCCATTCAAAATCCTGGGATTAGTACTAAAAAAGTTTGTGGCGTCAAAGGAGACAAGGATGACATTGATAGCCCCCTTTTGGCTGGCCCAAGATTGGTTCACGGAGGTGGTAGAGTGGATCGTAGACTTTCCAAGATCCCTACCAAGAAGGATGGATCTTCTCAGACAACCACACTTCAAGAGGTATCATCAAAACCTCCCCGCTCTCGCTCTGCGCTTTCCGACTGCCTTTCGACTATCGAAAGACTCGTCAGAGCGAGAGGGTTTTCTCGCGAAGTTGCAAGCGCGATCGCGAGAGCACGCAGAACCTCCACTACGAAAGTATATCAATCGAAGTGGGGAGGTTTTTAGAAGGTGGTGTAGAACTAAGAAGTTGTCCTCCTCCACTACCTCTATAGCGGAAATTGCTGATTTCCTTCTATTCCATGAGAGAGCAATCTCATCTAGCCGTATCCACAATAAAGGGATACAGAAGTATGCTCTCGGCTGTCTTCAGGAATAGAGAATTAGATCTGGCAGATAATAAAGATCTCCACGATCTCATAAGGTCCTTTGAGACTTCAAATGTCGAAGGAACCGGTCCCTCCGAACTGGAACCTAGACGTGGTCCTCAAGTTTCTCTCATCTGAAAGATTCGAACCTCCTCATCTGGCTTCGTTTCGAGACATCACCAGAAAAAATGCCTATTCCTATTATCTTTTAGCTACGGCAAAGAGAGTTAGTGAATTACATGCTCTGCAAGATAAAGTTGGTTTCAAGGGAGACTCAGCTAGTTGCTCGTTTAAGACGCTGTTTTTAGCTAAGAATGAGAATCCCTCGAATCCCTGGCCTAAGTCATCCGAAGTCAAAGGCATATCGAGTCTCGTAGGAAGAGAAGCAGAAAGATCTCTATGCCCTGTAAGAGCTCTAAAGTTCTACATTCAGAGAAAGCATCAGATGGGAGGCTCTAGACAAGGTCTTTGGTGCGCGGTAAAAGACCCCACAAGACTGATGTCCAAGAATGCGCTGGCATTCTTTGTGAGGAACGTCATTACAGACCGCATAAGGTCTGTTCTGACGAACAGTTACGACTGTTGAAAGTTAAAGCTCATGAAGTGAGAGCAGTAGCGACGTCTCTCTCGTTTCATAAGAATATGTCGCTTAAAAACATCATAGATACGACATTTTGGATGATGCAACTCAGTATTTGCATCTCATTACTTGAAAGACGTTCGTGTGACATATGAGAAGTGTTTTTCTCTAGGTCTGTTCGTATCGGCGGATACGATTCTGGGTACGGGAGCCGACACCAATCCTTAAAAGTATATACTTTTCTTCTTTTTAGATATGGTCTGGATGTCTCTTCGAACAATGGAGGACTTGGTTTAGCACGGGCGGCCGTCTATGTTGTTCAGTAGAGAATCTTGTCATATCTAATTAGATGAGTATAATTTTTTTTTTTTTAAATTATGTATGTGTGCGTAGTGGTTTTTGAGTTACGGTTGTTGTTGAAGCGTTCGGGGATAACTCGGAACAATCCTTAGTTCTAACATATGGTTAGGATCAGGTGGTCGGGATTGGTTGTGTGCTCCTTCATAAGGTGTATTGTCATATAAGTGGATCAGCACCCATTGACAAAGTCCTTTCAGGCTCTGCCGAGTAAGCGGATAAGACCCATCGGCAGACCCACAAGAACTCTTGGCCATAGATCATATATCTCGCTAAAGTTTCTTGAGGTGATGCAGACTACTGGGCAAACACCCACGAAGTCTACCACCTATCAGGTAGGAACCAAGGTTTTATTTATACCTACAACATATGTTGTTTACCTGTCTATTCCATATAGTAGCTGTCTCTTACCCTCCACCGAAGGGTGCCAATCAGCTATGTATATATCTGACAGGTAAGTTGATTGTATGAAAATGATATTGTTATGTTACAATAAAGTTTCATACATACTTACCTGGCAGATATATACAATTAAAGGCCCACCCAGCCTCCCCGCAGGAGACAGGTGGAAGAGAGAAAATATGATAGAAAACGGGGATGGTTCCTAGTCCTGCCGCCCAGGGCAGGCCGGTAGATCACCTGACCTACCTGTAGCGAGTGCGCGAAATTTGAATTTCTGTCGGGGACGACGAAGTCTTAGCTATGTATATATCTGCCAGGTAAGTATGTATGAAACTTTATTGTAACATAACAACAATCATTGTTATGATACAATAAAGTTTGTTCGTACTTACCTGGCAGATATATACTATATTCATAGTGCCCACTCACCTCCCCTCAGGAGACAGTGGCACTAGAAAATCTGAATAGAAAATGGGAATGGTTCCTGATACCCGCCCCAAGAAACCCAGCGGCAGGAATGGGTAACTAACGCCACTCTGCGCTTTCGGTCCATCCTGCCAAAAAACCTCCAAACCGTCGCATAGTCGGGGCAGTTGGTGTCCGTAATGTTTTGAAATTCTGTCTGACTTCGGAGAAATACAGCTATACGTATATATATCTGCCAGGTAAGTATGAACAAACTTTATTGTATCATAACAATATCATTTTAATGATAAAATAAGGTTTCACATATACTTACCAAACAATTACATAATCAGAGCCCTCCCTCCTCCCTACATATGGACGTTGCGGCTCAACGAATTGAAGTCTAAAGCTCAGCAGTACCAGGTATTCCCAAAAGTGGGCGGGATCTGTATCACCTGCACAGACGATGGCAGCGACTGCTACCGCCGCCAGGAATTTGAATTTTCGACTGCCAGGTAAGAAAGGGTACAGCTAGTGTAATTGTTTGGTAAGTATATGTGAAACCTTATTTTATCATTAAAATATCATTTTTATTATAAAAATATCCTATTTACTTTAAAAAATTGTGATAGTATTTATATTTTCTGTGAAGATTTCTATTTTCTTGAAAATCTAGGCAGTCCCCGGTTATTGGCAGGGGTTCCGTTCCCAGCGGGGTGATGATAAGTGAAAACTGCCACCAGCTGAAACTCGGCAATTTATGGTGTTTATGTCATCAAGTTTTTGTTAATGGCACCGGTTAATGGCGCCTCTGTTAGGTATGTTATTGCGTCATAACTTTATTGTCGGCACCTTATGGCACCAAATTGCCAATTTTATGGCGCCAACCAGATCACTATTAACTGAGTCTGCTGATAATCGGGGACTGCCAGCGGACTCTTATTGGCGATCCGGTTTTATGATGCTTGTCTAATAAGGGTTCTTGTGGCGCGACATAAGGGTGCTTATGATGCCATAGGGATGTTCATGGTGTGCCATAAGGGTGCTTATGGTGCTGATAACCGGTTATCAGCGCCATAAATCACTGAGTTTCGGTTAATGGTGGTTTTCGCTTATCGGCACACCCCCAGGAACGGAACCCCCGCCGATAACTGGGGACTGTATATTGTTAGAGACTTTTTCAAGAACAGCGTTGTAAAAAAGGCTGTGAGCTTGAGTACTCCATGATGCAAGAGAATTCAGTACATTTTTGTATTTCAAAGAAATGTTTTATATCTGCTTAAGGTGACTTATCTGCTCTTTACAATTAATAATATGGTACTACCATAATTGTTGACATTTTGTTATACTTAGTGGAATTCAGTTGATTTCATCATAGCTGTTGCATGTCTCATTCAAAGCATAGTTATTATAGGCATTGGGTTTTACATTATGCAGAAATTATTTCAGTAGCCCAATGAAATGGAAGTCAGACCCCTTTATTTTTCTACCTTAGAAGTCAGCTTTTCTCTTAAAAATGATGGATTTGTGTTGCCTTATGTAATGCTCTTCAGCTAGAAGAAAATAGTTACTGCTATTGAAGGAAGTAGTATCTTCTAAAGAAGGAACAAGAATATGTATAAACTAGTTATGCATAAAAAGAAAATTGGAATAAATCAGGCTCAAGTAATAGAAAAATAATTTCTCTACCTCTACAGTACCATGATAGCTGCTTTAGCAGTGAGGAATTGTTTTGTAATTGTAATTAGTTATAGGATGTGATGTAATTTATAAAAGAAATTGAATGAAATAATATTGGTACATATTACCATATTGCAGTAAAATATTTTAACATTTCTCAGGATGAATGAATCAAGATCCATGATGGTGGGGGTGGTGGAGGAGCTGTTTTTGGATGTAGGGGACAGTATATGGATGCTCCTTGAGGCTCTTGGCTTAGGACCAGTATTGACAAGACTGAGGCATGAAGTTACGTCTGCCTCAACAAGAGGCAGACGAAGATCCATAGTTCGCATTCTAGGGTCAGCACTGCCACTGAAGCCTGTAGAAAGACCATATCTCAGGTATGTAAACTAATTACTTTTCTCTTATTTTACATGTTTTATTCATGTATGATTCATTTGAGTCATTTAAATTTGGGTATTTTGGGTTAAACGTTTACTTCAGTAAGAGGCAGGACAACAGTTTTTGTGTTGAAAATATTTATATGTATTATTTATATGCATGTACTGTGAAAATAAGTTTTGTTCATGCAACTTACCTGTCAGATATATATATAGCTGATAATTCCGACGACCGACAGAATTTAAAACTTACGACACACGTAGTGGGAGTCAGGTGGTTAGTACCCATTCCCGCCGCTGGGAGACAGGTATCAGGAACCATTCCCATTTTCTATTCATAATTTTTCTGTCGCGGGTGTTGTGAACATCTGTTTACAGCACCTCCGTCTGGATTTGGAAACTTTTGGCTACTTGAGTATCCCTTTTGGTTCTTTTTTGGATTAATTGACTTGGATCGGTGGCTAGGCACACGTTATTAGTGGATTGATTTGATTTTGGTTTGGATTTCTCTTGGATAATATGTCAGGGTCTAGTACAGCTAGCGCTAGATTTTGCTCTAGGACTGATTGTAGAGCTAGGCTACTGAAAGCTTCAGTAGACCCACATACGGTATGTAAGGGTTGCAGGGAGCATGAATGTGTGTATGAAAGCCGTTGCAAGGAGTGCGAAAAATTAACAGATTCTGAGTGGAAGGCGTATGAGACCTATCTTAGGAAACTTGAAAAGGATAGGTTAAGGAGGTCTTCCTCCAGGAGTGTTTCAGGTGCGCAAGAAATTAATGTTTCTCCTGTTAAACCCTCCTTCGTTAATGCTCCTAACCCTGTAGTGTTGCCTCCGGGCCCTGAAGCAGTGTCAGTAGAGAGTAATACTTTGTCCTTAATTTTTGGAGTCGATTCGAAATTTAGAATCGAAAGTGTTGGCTCTTTGAGAGCAAAAAGTGGATGTGCAGAAGTGCAGTGATACCCCTTGTGTAGTGGAGGGTGCGTCAGATCGGCCTCGTTCGCCTCTAGGCCTGGACCTCTGCTTGACTCCCAGGACCCGGGGAGGGGAGCATGTCGAAAGCCGAAGGAGGGTTACAAGGAACCCCCACCGATCTGGCGTGCCTTCGGCAGTTACTGATGAAAATCCCCAGACTGCCAGGGAGCGTGCGCGTGCACGTCTCCTCAAGGAGTGTTTTTCGTCATCGGAGGCTTCATCCCCACGTAAAGGGTGGAGTTCTCACGGTGCTTCCTGTCCGCTGAAAAGGACGGCGCGTGTTGGTGACGCTTCACGTCCTAGTTCTCCGGAACTGCGATCTTCTCCTGACAGTGCGTTCGCTGCTTTTCCGCCGCAGAAAAGGCGTAGAGAGTCTTTGGACCTGGATTCGGGTAGTTCGTGCGAGCGATACAGTCGCTCTAGAGCTCGGGAGGAGGCCGTGCCTGGAGGAGAGGAGAGGCGTCCCCTCGCCGCTCTCCTGCTCACAGGATCAGTCCCTTCCCAGAGCAGGAAGATTCGCCAACCAAGAGGATGCTTCAGTCACTGCAGCAACAACTTCAGGACGTTCTTGCTTCTAGAGAGTCTCTTCCGCGTCGTAGAAAGGACGAGAAGCTTCCTGTGAAGAAGTCAAGACCTTCTCTTTCTCCTCGCTCGCCTCTCTCTTCGTTCGAGTCTCCCTCTAGAGTTCGTTCTGCTCCCCAGCAGCTCTCTAGAGGAGGTGGAGAAGTTTGTTTCTCGCTCTCAGGATGAGATATCTCCGCTCGCAAGTCTTCGCAAGCTTCGAATGTTCGTAAGCGAGCCGTGGACGCTGAGCGCGCTTCTGTGCAAGTGGAGCGCGCTTCCGTTGCCGCCAAACGCGCACCTGTTGTTGATAAACGTGCACCAGTGGACGGCGGCCGCGCGCTGGCTGCCGCTCGGCGCGCGCCAGTGGACGGGGCGAAAGCGCAAGACGTCACTATCCTGACAAGGTTCGTGTCGGGAGTACAGAATGTTCGAGCGGACCTTCTCAGTCGACGAGGACAGCTTTTGCCGACAGAGTGGACCCTTCACCAGGAGGTTTGCCAGTCGCTGTGGAACCTGTGGGGTTGTCCGCAGGTGGATGTCTTCGCAACTTCCAGGACGAAAAGACTTCAGCTGTATTGCTCCCCAGTTCTCGACCCGGGAGCAGTCGCAGTAGACGCCCTACTTTGGAGTTGGTCGGGTCTAGACATATACGCTTTTCCCCCGCTCAAGATCCTCAGGGAAGTGATGAGGAAGTTCGCGGCATCGGAAGGAGCGAGGATGACACTCATCGCCCCCTTCTGGCCAGCAGCCGACTGGTTCACAGAGGTGATGTCCTTCTTGGTAGACTTTCCGAGGACTCTGCCCTTAAGGAAAGATCTACTCAGACAGCCCCACTTCGAGAGGTACCACAAAAACCTCCCCGCTCTGAGTCTGACTGCGTTCAGACTATCAAGAAGTTGGCCAGAGCGAGGGGTTTTTCAAGACCTGTGGCGAAGGCGATTGCCACCGCAAGGAGGCCCTCCTCAATCGCTCTGTACCAATCGAATGTGGGCTGTCTTCAGATCCTGGTGCAGGAAGAAGGGCATTTCCTCCACCACAACCTCTGTGAGCCAGATAGCTGACTCCTTCTTTTTATCTGAGAGAGGAAGTGAAGTTAGCTGTTCCAACTATTAAAGGCTAGGAGCGTGCTTTCTGTAGTCTTCAGGCACAGAGGACTCGATTTGACTAATAATAAAGACCTTCATGATCTCATTAGATCTTTCGAGACTAAGAAGGTCATCCAGCCTAAAGTACCCTCGTGGAACTTGGATGTGGTGCTCAAGTTTTTGATGTCAAGTCACTTCGAACCGCTTCATTCAGTTTCTCTGAGGAATCTGACGAAGAAAACGATCTTCCTAACCGCTCTGGCGACGGCGAAGAGGGTTAGCGAAATCCAGGCCATTAGCAAGCAGATTGGGTTTTCGGACAATAATGCGATTTGTTCTTTAAGTCCTGCGTTCTTATGCAAGAACGAGAATCCTTCCAACCCTGGGCCGAGGACCTTTTTGAAATCAAAGGGTTGTCAGAGATATGGGAAATGAACGTGAGAGATTTCTGTGTCCTGTCAGGGCTTTAAAGTTCTATCTGCAGAGAACTAAAGCTTGCAGAGGTTCGTCTGACAATTTGTGGTGTTCAGTGAGGAAGCCTGATCTTCCTATGTCGAAGAACGCACTGGCGTTCTTCATCAGAAGTACGATTAAAGAAGCTCATGATAAGTGCAGTGATAGTGATTTGAAGCTTCTGAAAGTGAAAGCTCACGAGGTGAGAGCTATTGCTACTTTGGTAGCTTTTCACAAAAATATGGCACTCAAAGATATTTTGAATGCCACATTTTGGAGAAGCAATTCGGTGTTTCGATTCACACTACCTGCGGGAGGTGAAAGTGACATACGAAAATTGCTTCTCCCTCGGACCATACATTGCTGCAGACACTGTTTTGGGGGCAGGAGGTAACACTCATCCTATCCTTTAGGGATTAGGGGGGTTTTTAACTTGTGTTTTATGGTTGGGGTGTACCGCCTGGGGCGGGTCTCCCTTCCATTAGCTTAGTTAAGTGGGATACCTTTGGTAAACTAAGCCAGGTGGTTGTATTTTTGTCGTTGCCCTCATTAGTATGGTCCATGGTCTAGTCACGTCGTGGTCTCGCCCCTGTTGACAGATCATCTGGAGTGCACCAGCTTCATAGGTCTCTACCTTGCTGGCAACTCTAGTAGCACAAGCAGACTTACGTGGCAGTAATCACGAAGCCAGCTATGCTAACAGGTAAGGAACCAAGGTATCAAATATCTGCATATATGTGTTTCCTAAATCCTCTATTCTGTCTCTCCCACCACCAAAGGTGGGATTCAGCTATATATATATCTGACAGGTAAGTTGCATGAACAAAATGATATTGTAATGATACAATTAAGTTTGTTCATACTTACCTGGCAGATATATATAATTAATTACCCGCCCACCTCCCCTCAGGAGACAGTGGGAAATAAAATTATGAATAGAAAATGGGAAAATGGTTCCTGATACCCGCCTCCCAGCGGCGGGAATGGGTACTAACCACCTGACTCCCACTACGTGTGTCGTAAGTTTTAAATTCTGTCGGTCGTCGGGATATCAGCTATATATATATCTGCCAGGTAAGTATGAACAAACTTAATTGTATCATTACAATATCATTTTCATACATTCAACTTCCTTGTCAGATATATACTTAGCTATAGACTCCGTCGTCCCCGATAGAAATTCGAATTTCGCGGCACACGCTACAGGTAGGTAGGTCAGGTGATCTACCGTCCCGCCGCTGGGTGGCAGGAATAAGAACCATTACCTTCTAGAACCAGATTTTCTCTATAGGTTGGAATGTACCGTATATACTCGAGTAACGTGCGATCTCGCATATCATGCGACCCCAAAATTTTCACCAATAAACAGTGGTTTTGTCATGTATCTCATGTATCATGCGAGTTCCTTTTCCCAGGTCAGTTCATAGGTTGGTGTTAGCGTGCTAATGGCCGAGTCGTTCAGATTTGTGCTGCTGCTAGTGAAGTTACGGTAATTTTCTTACTAATCTCGAATTTAATAGAAGATCTCAAGATTAAAAAAGAATACAAGATAATAAAATAATTGTAAAAATAACACGCCTTGGAGTGCCTAAATCATTCTCTCTCTCTCTCTCTCTCTCTCTCTCTCTCTCTCCTCTCTCTCTCTCTCTCCTCAGAAATAAATACTGTAATTTGAATCTTTCACCAACGGGTATCAGTAAATGTGCAGACATTGTGTGTGTGTTTAAAAAAAATGTGCAGTACACACATTCCGATGTTAATCTCGGAAATGTGAGGTCAGATGCATAATCAAACAAACATCATTACTGCAGCAAAAACATTTTTTTCCTTTATGTTTTTCATTATTGTTATTTATTAATTACAGTTTTATTTTAAATAAATATTAAATATAATACTGTTACATGAATGTGAGATAATTAAGATCACTATAATAAAATAGTGGGACAATTAATATCATATGTTCACTAATAGCTATTATTTTCAAACAAACATTCCGTAAAACGTAAAAAATATATGTACATAACAATCAAAATCTAATAATGTTTTGCAGTTCAACTTGTGAATTTCAACATAAGTATGACTATATAATACAGGCGGTCCCCCGGGTTACGACGGTTCCGGCTTACGACGTTCCGAGGTTACGACGCTTTTTTCTTAAATATTCAATGGAAAAATCC